>NW_018128010.1:541852-543038 GCF_001952655.1 Monopterus albus | reverse complement strand
GGAGAGAAACTCAGAGCATCATGGGGCCCCCCAGCAGCCTAGGCCTATAGCAGCATAACTAAGGGAGGGCTCAGGGTCACCTGATCCAGCCCTAACTATAAGCTTTATCAAAAAGGAACGTCTTAAGTCTAATCTTAAAGGTAGAGAGGGTGTCCGCCTCCCGAACTGAGACTGGGAGTTGGTTCCATAGGAGAGGAGCTTGATAGCTAAAGGCTCTGCCTCCCATTCTGCTTCTGTGGACTCTAGGAACCACAAGTAAACCTGCACTCTGAGAGCGAAGTGCTCTGTTAGGATGATAAGGCTCTACGAGGTCTTTAAGATATGATGGAGCCTTGTCATTAAGGGCTTTGTATGTTAGGAGAAGGATTTTAAATTCTATTCTGACTTTTACAGGGAGCCAGTGGAGAGAAGCTAATATGGGAGAGATATGATCTCTCTTGCTAGTTCCTGTCAGTACTCTGGCTGCAGCATTTTGGATTAACTGGGGGCTTTTTAGGGAATTATTGGGACATCCTGATAGTAAAGAGTTACAGTAGTCCAGCCTGGAAGTAACAAATGCATGGCCCAGTTTTTCAGCATCACTTTGAGACAGGATGCTCCTGATTTTTGTAATATTGCGCAGGTGAAAGAAGGCAGATCTAGAGACTTGGGTTATGTGTGATTTAAAGGACATATTCTGATCAAAGATGACTCACAGGTTCCTCACAGTAGTACTGGAGGCAAGGGCTATGTCATCTAGAGTAACTATATGATTAGACAGCAGATTTCTAAGGTTTTCAGGCCCAAGCACAATAACTTCAGTTTTGTCAGAGTTTAGAAGTAAGAAGTTGCAGGTCATCCAGGCCTTTATGTCTTTAAGACATGCTTGAAGTTTGACCAGCTGATCTGATTCATTTGGCTTCATAGATAAATATAACTGAGTATCATCTGCATAGCAATGGAAATTTATGTTGTGCTTCCTGATAATATTGCCTAAAGGGAGCATGTATAAAGTGAAGAGAACTGGACCTAACACAGAGCCCTGTGGGACGCCGTGACTAACTTCAGTTTGTGTGGAACATTCGTCACTAACATGAACAAATTGAAATCTTTCTGATAAGATTTGACACATCTTACAAAACCAGAAACTTCTAAGCCGCTGACACCTTTTTCCACTGAACCTACTTACATTGTGGGAAGCATGTCA
>NW_018128010.1:539981-541830 GCF_001952655.1 Monopterus albus | reverse complement strand
TTCATATCAGAGGCTGCTCTAACTAAGCACCATCCACTAATGACCCTGACACTTCACTGTGCCTCTTCAATGAAAGCTCTCCACCCACTTCATCTACATTACATCACGGATTGATGTCATTCAGAAAGCAAGCACTTGTATTAAAATTCAAGGGGTGATGTCATCAGTGGCATGGCAAACACTACACACTGGATTACTAGAAAACACAAAAAGGCAATTAATTCATTATTTCAAACAAAAAAACAAGTCAATGCAACAATACATGTCAAACCCTAAAACCTATCATTGTAAATTAGGCTCGCAGTCAATAGAAAGAAATCACTTTTTTCCAACGTTTTCAGCCATTCGGCCTTCATCAGTGTCACAGTCTCACAGTACAACTGCTTCTTTAAACACTGCATACAGGTTAAACCTCTTGAGTTAATTAGCCTGCATCTGGTTGACTATGACTGAATACTCAGGTAAAAGTAACAATATGTTCAAAGCCCAATAATAGACTTTCTATGTTCTGAGATCTCAGCTTGCTTCATTCATGAAGCAGGCTAATTAACTCAAGAGGTTTCACCTGTATGCAGCGTTTAAAGAAACAGTTATACTGTGAGACTGGGACACTAATGACATCTGTCTTCTTGCAGAAAAACGCGATTTCTTGGGATCTAATTTCTAGTTATTGGCTAATATGACTGGGATAATGCACCAGTTTTTCCTGAGCATGGTGGAATCTGTACACAAACTGTAAAACCTGGAGTGTACTGCTCTGCAGAAAAGGTGGATTTTATGATGGCTGACTAGTAAACTACTAGGCCTACACACACACACACACGCATTTTCTCTTCTTTGTAATGCCAGTGAGCAATGTCATACTCACACCCGAAGCAACCCATCACCTCTTCATACGTTACAGAACCGTGACTGTACGACTCATGAACAACACCTCAGCTTTGATCCACCAGCAGGGTTTGCAGTCACAGCAGCTTTCTCAGTCTGATCTGGGATGGGGCAAACTAACAGGTCTGTACATCATCTAGAACAAAGTGTCCTGCTCAGTCTTTCAGCTCTGAACACTGCCTTGACAAATATAGCTAGGCCCTTCTTCCTTGAGAGTAAGAAAAGGAAAAAGGAAGCTTCAAATGGACACTCCCTGATTTCCTCCTAGTTCCTTCCCTTGGCTGGCTGCGTTCAGGCACCACCTGTCTGTTGGCGGCGACGGTTTTTTTTGTAGTGAGCTTGAACAATGGCATTCCAGCCCTGCTCACAGCTTACTGGCCCACAGCTCTTCCCCTCCCTCCCTTCATTTCTTTTCCTCATTCCTATTGTTCGTTCTTTTTCACATCTCTCTCCCAACCATATAAATGCAGTCAGAACGTCAGCAGGCCTGATCTCTGCCACAAACATCTTGGAGATGGAGATTTTCTCAGGCACACAGGCCCCATTGTTGCTACTTACCAAGTGATTACAAGGCCTACTCACTAAGGAGCTCTGCCGAGCTCTTTCACCGTCCTCCTCTCCTCTGGGCTGCCTTCCCTTCACATGGACTTGAACTGCAGCAGCTGTACGGTGACATCAGGAGGAAGCATGAGGAGCCTAGAGCCCTCAGGCTCCTCCCCTCTTGGCTGCACGACCACTGTCTTAAGGTCCGTTCCCTCAGCAACCCTCCTTGGTTCAGTTCCTCCCACTTGCCTCACCACAGAAAAAGGATCTTTCTTTAAAAACAGCCTCTCCCTGACACCGGCTCTTGGTATTTTGTATGTGCTTAGAGAAAATCTGGATAATAGGACCATAATGCACATTGAAATATAAGAGAAAATACAAAACCTATGTCAATGAAGTCACTGCAGATGGTTTAAAT
>NW_018128010.1:508515-539928 GCF_001952655.1 Monopterus albus | reverse complement strand
AACAACAAAAACATAAAGATGATTTGAAATATAATAAATAACTGATATCAGACATACAGTTACAGTGGAGGACAGTTTAAAGACCTAAAGATGCAGTATACTGTAATGTCTGAGGCAGCATATGACCACATCTCCTCTTCAAGGCCTTGCCATGGACACTACCTGGTCAGCGCTTCATACAGATGAGGTCAATTATCCAAGTCAGTGTGCAACCGTGCATTTTCTCTTTGTACTGACTCTGTCCCACTGGAGCATGACGCCTGCAGAAGCACATCTTACCACTCTCACCCACATTACATTTAAGTGGCTTAATGTTGTTCTGCAGGGTCAGGGCCCCGTCTGCCATTTGGATTAGTGCGTCTTCCAGACTCTGGTGACACCATCATGCCCAATGCATTCAAATCAGAGTTAAAGCAAACACCTCACATATAGACACATCAAACTGGCCTGACACACTACTCAGATGCTAGTGCTACCAGTCCAGACTATAAGGAGTATTCCACACTTAAGATGGGTGGTTTGTGTGCCAAGCACCTTTCTACTGACGGCAGTGATGGCTACTATAAATAGTTAAACTGGATTTCAGCAACATGAGCTCACATTCAGAGAAAACATTGTTCTCAGTTTAATCTGTTTGGATTAGGTTGGCTGTGTGAGACTGGTAGCCGTGCCCTGCTCTTCGCCTCTCCATAATTGCATCTTCTTTTTGTAGTTGTATACTTTGACTGGAGCGCTGCCGTGCTTTCTGCTGTCCTCCATTATACACAAAGTAATGACTCATGTCTGCTAGGCTAGTACATTTCACTGCTTTATAAAGTGAAATAAAGAAAGACATGGTGTTGCCTTGTAGCTAATTTGTTTTGTGGATGAGAACACAGTCCACCTAAAATGACCAAAATAAAAAAGTCAGATGGAATAGATGAGTTGCTTCTCTCACCCTCTGACGCTTAAAGCAAGCTGTACTTCGTAGGTTGTTAATATCATTCCCCAGCTATGACTATTCAGAATTCCAGGATGTTTGCACTTCAAGGGCCATAAAAAGTATTTTCCCCTTCCCTTCCTCTTCCCGTTTTAGAGCCAGGAACCTTAAATGGCATCCAGCATTTTAAACCTGTGTTTAATTATCATTTGTTTGCTATGTTTTGCTCCTGTGTTAGATTATGTGCATCATCATTAGAAGATGTTCTTTGTAATTCTGTTATTCCACAGGGATATCTGTCGTATGTGTCACCATAGCAGAGAGGACCTCAGACCTACAGACTTCAGTCTATTTCAGCAGTCAGTTGTGTGCTGGACCACTAAACAATGGGCAAAGGTGTTGTGTCAAGACTGTGTTAAAACATAGACTATAGTTTGTTTCCATCCCAACTGTTGTGTCACTGTGTGTGTGTGTGTGTGTCATAACCGTTCCTACATACATTCATTCTGAGCAGAACTAGCATTCTTATAATTTTCAGCAAAATCATAATTATGCAAGTTTAAGGTTGTGTAAAGTGTAATGAAGAAATATCTTGAGTTGTGGACATGGAATTTCAAGCCCAGGGACTCATTACTGTCCATTTGTTACAAATGAACAAAAACATGAACTGCTTTCTGCATCATTTTTCTAGTCTGAAATTTGCATTTTTGTTTTTTCACTAGTAAATCAATATATGGGAAATTGGTGATCATTATATCAGCTTTCAGCAGTAGCTGATCCAGATTGAAACCAAGCAAGGCTGATTGTATTGTCCTATTTGTACTGGCAATAATGATCCAGACATCCCTTGTACTGTTTAGAACAACAAGGCTGATGTAAACATGCAAGTACATTTGTGTTAATGCTTAAGGGCGTCTGACGGGCGTCTGACGGGCGTCTGACGGGCTAGCAAGGGCGCCTGGCTCTATGATGACTGATCAAACAATATTCACACACACAACACAAAAAACTCTGCTCCTCAAGCTAACAAGCTCCCCTTACATTTCACTGCATCTGATGAAGGAATCTGTCTCCATGCATAAGTCTGTGTCAGATCAGTCACAGCAGTGAATGTTAGGTTTAACATAAAGAAAAATAACCTGTGGATATAAAATATAAAGCTTAAGACACAGATGTGCTAATATCCTATCAGAGGAACAACATAAACAGTGTTTGTGTTTATACTTTATGCCTGATTGCACAGCAACCATTTGCATATTATAACAAGTGCCTTAGTAAAATTTGTTGAAAAGTTTATACTTTTGTATATAAAATGGCTCTAAACCGACTAACTGGAGGCGGTTAGTGTACTTTAAAGCACAGTAGTCGACATTTGTTTGTAGATGTTACACTGACATACAGTATTTAACAATAACAGACAGTGACGATATCGCACCGCTTACACAAAAAGGAAGCCAGGAGACATCTGTATCTCCCCCTGTGAGCCGGCAGTCACAGAGGCTGGCAGAAGACTATGCGGCATGCAGGCAGTGTGTCTGCAGTGCATGTTGTGCCTGCACATTTTATATGTCAACTAGCACACGAGCTCAGGCTGCGACCCTTACGCACCTGCAGTAAGAGCTACAGAGTGACTGTACTGTATAATATGGTGGCTCAAATGGTCACCTAATGTCTGCACATTGTCCTGTGCATGTACATATTTTTCTTGATGATTTGATACCAATGATCCTTGTGCACTACAAAGAATTAGTGGCACTGCAACATAAAAAGTAGGTGGCTTTACCACAGGCCAAGTTAATGTTCAGAATAAATGATGTACTAGATGTAATTTTGGCAAACTTGTTTGTTGAGCAACACTAATGTTTAGTTTGATGGTCTTAGTCTCTACAAAACAACTCTGTTATGATAAAAATCTTTTTGAAAATTATGTCAGATTTATAACAAGTAAATAATAGGGGCTTGTGTTATGCTTACTTTTAAAGACTTAGCTGTTAGGCCTTTGTTGTGTTCATTAGTCCATGTGCTATTTGATAGGGTAACTTGTAAAAAGGTCTGTAATTTTGTCAGTTTATCTTATACTGCCAAACAAATAATCACCCTGGTCCTCTTTGTGCAATGACGGTGATGCGTATTCCTGAAATAATTAATGTAAAGCTTAGACTGTGAAATGAGGTTCAGATACATTTATAATGCCCCATGTACAGAACTTATAGAAACTGCCCTCAACTAGTCAAAGTACTAACAGAGTGGTTCAGGATCCATCTTAGAAACAGGGCAAAGTCAAATATTTGGCTTTGATCAGTCTTAAGTGTAGCATACAGTACACAACACTATAATGAACAGAATACAGCCAGTGCTAGCCAATATGCACGTGTAGTTCCTGGTTTGAAAATGAACCATAAACCATCTTTATTGAGGATGTGATTGAAAACTGAAGTAGTAGAAAACCAGACAACAGTAAGTAAGTAACAACAACTAAGGCACAGCATCCAGGACCATCTGCAACCTCCCAGTGACCCACAGCAGGAAGCTGTCTGTGCAAAATCAGCCAAACATTTCCATTAGCTGCACTCTTCAAACATGTGACTTTTCAGATAGCTTTACACAAAGATAATCTACCTTCCAGAACAAAAGTCCAATCAATAAGGAACCACTGAACCATCTGTTCACAATCTGTTCACAATATAGGCCAGGAAATGATGCACTGGCCGTTGCTGGTGCTGCAGTACAATGCAACACAGAGTGACATAAGCAAACAAGAACATGCTGATTCACATGTGGCTCACACAGGTTCCCAGCAGCAGCCTATACGCCGTATAAATTCAGATCAGAAAACCAAAGAAAGATCACTAATCCTCTAAACAAAAGAGCATGAATTCTTGATTCCAGATCCCAGCCCTGAGACTGCAGCAGACATGCCCACCTGCTACAGGGCCACTTAGGAGCTAAAATGGAGAAGTGTGTGGGTTGGCTGAGGAAGCACTACAGAATCATAGCTGAAGGCTACAGTGTATTAATGTTACTGTTGCTCTTAAACAAGGCTGCAAATAAATGTCTGTATTCTCCTTGACGGGTGAACAGTAAAACAGAATATATTATAACAAAGAGAGCATCCTGGTTGATCAGTACAGCCCCTCTGTGATTTAACAATGCACAGATGCTGGCTGTGATGGAGCAATCAATTATTCAATTGCTCCCAGCCCCGTCGTTGGATTATTGGGGATTTCAGATCATGAAAAAAACAAGACGAAACAAGACATGATACTATAAAAAGAAATGAATGGACGGATTGTACTCACATGAAATCTTAGCAGGAGGGAGTGGAGTGTCAGCATTGCAGGCCGTGGAAAGAGCTTCCCATTGTGAGTGTCCCAATCCTTTACAACAAAACCTACGGCCCGAGCGACAAAAAAGAAAGGGCAGGGTCTGTCTCGGAGAAGATGGGGACAGTAAGGAAGAGCGAAGGGAAAGGAGGAGATTAGGGGAGTGTCTTACACATGGCATTGGTCGGATGGCCGATGGGAGGAGCAAAGGAAGCCAATAGCGTACAAAGGGGGCGTGGAATATGCAAAATAGACGAAATCTCAGGGACGGACAGGGATACAGTTTGTCTTTGGTGCAAAGGGGTTTGGCTTCCTGAGATACCGCCCAGGTCCCTTAAAAGGACAAAGGATGCAGTTTATTACCGTCAAGCTTTGAAATATAAGGGTACAAAGAATTACTGGAGTGTAAAGACAGAAGATACCGCTGAAACCGACAGAAATCCCATATCTAACTGTAGTTTAGTGGCTTAACAGCTACAGATCATGTTTAACATTCTTTTAGAACTTGCCTCAAGTTTCTTGCCTTTTAAATTATAAACAAGGAAATTGCTATTTGGAGGCTATGATGACAGAAATGAGAGGGTTTGGGGGGCAAAGAGCAATGTGTGTGTGCAATCAGCTGGGGAGTCCCACTTGTTCAGGTAATGCAGTGATTTGGATGTCAGGTGGTGTATGGGGGGCAGGAGCAAAGTACTTAATGCATCTATTTGAATTTGTAATAATTTTGGCTGTGTGTAAAAAGGAAAACCACCTGGAATTGTGATATATAAGGCAATTAGCTCAAGCTTGAGATGAATGGATACAGCATCCCTCTGAAGGTTTATTTCTGGGGGGGAGGGGAATAGGTCAACATATATAAGCTAGGTAAAGACAATGATAGGGAGGGTGACCGAAAAAGGCGTGAATGAAAAAATCTCGTGTTGTACTGTAATGCAGATGCACTGGGTGAGGCTGCTGTGGTGGTGCAGGTGGGTGTGGGGAGTTTGTTTGGGGCGGGGCTTGGGGTGAAGAGCAAGCACACTCATCTCTGGGTTTTATTCTGGAAGGTGGAGTTGCCATGGAGACTGCTTCCATCCTAGACGAGGAAGATGGCTCCAGCAGTCAGGCAGCAGCAGCAGCAGTGAGCAGGTCACACATTGCCAGGACTGACAAATCCAAAAAGAAAAATCTTATAACATGGTTTCTAACACATTAATTACTGAAGAATCCACATTTCTAACTACTTCATCATATAACAGCATTAGTGTATGTCAGACCTGCTTTGAAAAAAAAGATGTTTTAAAAATAATGGTTTTTCCTGACAACTTATTGAAAATATTTTCTTTATAACTACTTTTACTGAAGCAATGATAATGCAAAAACTGTTATAGCTTGCAATTACTTGGTAATATAATACAATCCAGTAATGAACAGCACATGTTAAGGCACAATGTCCTACATACAGTAGTCATTTATTATTGCACTGCCATTTTCAAAGAAGTTCCACACCCAATAAATTAAGACACAGCTGCATAACAATTTTGCAACAACCTTTCCTCACTATAGATGGTATATTGGTGGCATTTTGACAGTTCATTCAAGAGGTTTAAATTATTTTATGGCTCATGTTCAAACTAAGATCAGGGCAATAGGATAATAGGATCTTTTTTTTCCCACCTAGAATGAATGAAAAGGTGCTGCACAGTTATGTAGTGAGCACAAGGAAACCTTGTATTTCAGTTGTCTAGATCAGGATTACAACAATATACAATACCTCATAACATGTTTTTCACAAGTGGAGTGGACAGACATTACAATGCTATGCTGTGTTATTAGAATCAAAACTCTATAAACAGAGCTATAAATGTGTGGTTGATATTTTTATTTGTGAATATAAATGCCAAATGTGAGTCAACTGGGCACTTCAGTGTTTTGTTAATGTACCAAAATTCTAGTATTCCTGTATATTTATTCATCATTCCAGTGCATTTAGAAAGAACAATTTGACTACTCACAATTTAGTAACAAATAATCTGGAGCTCTATAATTTCACTGGGTATCCAGCTCAGTATCAGGCTGTATTTTAATCACAAATATAAAAAAAAACATTCCAGTTGGTGTTCACATGAGAAAAGAACCCAATAAAAGGTCATTGTTGCACTTCAGTTAGAACAATGGCTGTAATCCTAAAAAGCTAATTATTTAACTGTAATATCAGCCGCTAAGAAACGTTAGTAGTTGAACTTGCATTTTGATCTCTTACTTGTATCGACACGAGCTTTTATCTGCTCCCAGCTTGTAGAGACATGGCAAACCGACAGGCAGTGTATAGAGGTGAATAGGGAAGATGGAACTTTCCATCATAATAGGCCACCAGATGTTAGGCCTTAAAGCACAGTAATTCTCAAGTTAACCTGAGATCAGCACCCTTCACTGTGCCACTGACAATTCCTAGTTCAGCTCTGCTCAAATACAAGCGGCTTTTGTAATACTGACCCATTTAAGGCTGAAACAATAAATGAATTGTGTGCGACCCTGAAAGAGTCCACGATCTTCCTTATTGCCAATTTTCTGCGAAACAACAAAAGGATGATAACAAGACAAAAGGTATTCATCACTGTAAAACTGACAATAACAATATTGTATTCGGGTATACACAGTGCAAGTAGTTATTTATCAAAGTATCAAAAATAACTGTTGTATTGTGCCATCTAGTGGTAAACATTCAGAATAGCCTTTCCTCAAATAAAACATTCTCAAACTACATTCCTAGAAGCCTCACTCCATCTCTTTACAACCTTATCAATTTACAAAAGTAACATAAAAGATAACACTACACTGTCATCATGATAAGTTAATTACAACATTAAAATTATATGCATTTCCCTGACTATAAAATGTATTTGTTTCAAAGCCTATACACCAGAGCCAGTGCAGTTATGAACAGCTTCCTTGCTACTCTGCTGTTTGCTCAAATCTCCAAGGCGTTTTAAAAAGCTAAAAAACAGTCCAGAGTTCTCAGCCTTATTCCATGTACTCTTGGGGGGAATATTTTCACTATTGCTCTGCATGTGGTTGTCTGAGGGCTCCACTGATTTGCCTTCTTGTTTTTGCTCCCCAGGCATTTCATCTGCAGCCTGTGTGGGGCAAACATTTGGCTTGCTTTTCTTTTCTGCGGCTAGAGAATTCTCATCCAGAGTACCAGGTTTTTTAAAGCTGTGAGATAAGTCAGTAAAATCAAGCATTTCTTTGGAGGGATGGTGTTCATCACCGTCTGCTGGCAGTTTCCCATTTTCACTTGCCACAGGATAAGAAGCTCTGACTGGAGTGCTGACTTCCTCTTCCTTAGTTTTAGAGACTTTAGTAGGTACAGTATGGCGGCGGCCAAGGTTACATGCTGGGGGCGACTCAGTATCGAGGAATAACTTAACCAAATCCTCATCAGCTGGCTCTCCAAGATACCCTTCTGTGTCCTCATCGACGGTACGCTGACGACGCAAAGTGGTATTTGCACCAGGAGATTTCTGACTTTCCAGAGTATAGTCTATCGATGAGATACTGCCACAACTGTTCTGAAAGTGCAAAACTTTTTTAGATGCTTCACGTAACTTTTGGGCCTCCTCCTCATTATTGTACTCTAGATCCTCCTCACCATCGTCAGTGGTGGCTGAGAAGTTGACAGAAGAGGAAATGCTGGGGGTCACTTTGGCTGGGTGTGTATATTGTCTAGAGTTTGCTTTTCTGGAAGTTTTCATCTTTTCTTCATAAGGAATGCCACCTTTTGACTTGTTGTCCATGCCATTGGACTGGGCTTTACTATGTGAAGACTCCTCTGTGAGTTCAACAGTTGAATTCCACTCTTTATCTATATTAGAGCCTCCTCTCCTTTTCTTTCCAGTGGGGAGGTTTGCCTGTGCAGTAATCTCTGATAGGCTTCCACTGTTGGGGCTGCCACTCACAGGACTTCCATGGCTAGATGACGGCATTCCAGATCTCCTCCGAGAGACACGATTGGTAAGGTAGTTCTGTAGTACGGATTCTAAGGCAATACCATCCATTTCCTTGTCTCTACTAGAGCAGGTCGCTATGGACCTGCGCTTGGCAGTGCTCTGTAATCTGTCTCTCTGCCTCAACTTCACCTCCGCCATCTCTCGAGCCTTGTTTTCCTGCAGAAAATCACACAGTTAATGGATCGAGCAGGAGTGTTTTTTTTTATATCTTGGCTAATGAAAGCATACCAGGAAATAGCCTCACCTGCACAGCGCGCATAAATTTCTCACAGAAAGAGTTGAAAACTGAGCAACATTCTTCCAGTTTGAACTTGTTTGGATCTTCACAAAAGTACTCTGCCACAGAATCACTCACTGACTGCAATTCCTGAAGATGAGTCTCTATTTCTGCCAAGCAGACCTCAGCTTCCTAAATGGAGCCCAAATTAAAACATTAGAGCATGTAATCCTCAAAATCCACACAAACTGGGCTGAATTTCCCAATAGAATTCCTCACCTTTAGAAAATCCTCCATCTGTTCCTTTAGGTTTTCCTGTTTCAACATGTCTGCCTTGGCATCTTGAACTTTCTTTACCTGTCTTCCAAACTCAGCTTCAATGTCACCTTTATTTATTCTGAAAGAATAAAAGAAAACAAAGCTTTACTATGAAAGAACAGCAAATAAAAGAGGGTTAAAACGTGCAGAGTGTCTTTAAAATAAGCTTATTTACTTTGCAGCAGCTTCAATGTGTTTGAGTTGTTCTGGAAAGTTAAGCAGGGCCATGTCTGCTTTCTGAGCTTGCTGTGATGAAAATGAAAGTTTGTATATAAGAAATCTTTTCAAATCACAATCATATCTTTACATGCTCAAGACTACAATCTTATCAAAGTGCTAAAATCCACTTGCCATCACAACATAATGCATAAGATTCATTCCAGGTTTGTTTGCTTTAGTATCCACCAACTTCAAAAGAGATGCCATTCGGAAGCCAACTGCGCTGCCGGCATAGCCACCCTGTGATCAAATAAAATATAATGACTCAGGTGTACAAAGACAACGGAAAGTCATCCAACCCTGCTATCAAATATTATAAACTCACAGCATTCATGTAATTCCCAGTCTTCAGTACCAGGCGAATGACAGAATGGAGACTGTCAGACTCCAGTAGCTCTAAAAGAAAACACACAAAGTCAAAATGGGTTTACAACTGTTTTTTGTTTTTTTTTAATCCCTAAATCTATTATGAGTCTTAGCTGTTTAAATTCCAGCAAAACAAACAATACCTTTTCCAGCAGCTGTCAAAGTGCCAATGAATTCTTTAATTTCTTCCACAAGGGGGAAAAATTCCTCTCTGAGCAATAAACCCCTGAGACTCACTTCATAACTAACAGACACAAGATTTTGATCATTAGTAAACCACCACTGACATATAAACATGTGCAATATGTGGAATGACATTTAGGTACCTCACCTGGGAATTCTGACCAGCAATAGCATAAACAGATCTGCTTCAGGAAGTGCAGAGTGATCACCCTTAAAACTGGCCAGCTGCTTCAGCTGCATTCAAAAAAAGCCCACAAATCTGGTCAGACTGTGTTTTATGAGGTAAAATTACAAGCAACAAGACTGTAAAATGTACACAACACATTAGAAAAAATGAGCAGCTAAAACAAGTACCTCCCCTTCATCTGGCAGCAGCTTGTACAGCTCTCTCAATTTTCCAGAACCAAAACTGTGGACACTTCCTGATTTAATTTGTTCAATCATGTCTTTTACAGGCCTGTGGAGGGAAGCACAGACAGGTAGTGTTCAGTTCATTAGTCACAAATTACCTTCATGTTTTTCTTCAGGGTTGGGACATTTTATGAGGAGTGTGCATCAGGTCAACACCACACATTTGCTTATTTGGAAAACCTACTGTAGGATGATGACACCAACAAGCCTCTACTTGCTTAAATAACTTTGTGAAACAGTAACTGCTCTCAAAAAACATTTGAGCAGGACATGAGGAAATGAAACAGTAACTGCTCTCAAAAAACATGTGAGCAGGACATGAGGAAAAAAAAACAGAAAAACATTTTTATGGAAGATTCATACATATGTGAATACTATAGATTCATCTTTTCTTCTCTGCTGCTGGGGACATTTCTGTCTGCTTGAGTGCACGTTTCAGAACATTAGAAATGGTGTGGTATCTTTCCATTTCCTGTTTGATCTGTTGGTATACCAAACAGCCTTAGGCAGTACATTTACTATGCCAACAACCGGTGTGTATGTTGCCTCAGTGATGTAACCAGTTGGAGCTGTAGAACAGCGTAGGTCAAACCTGCCAGGACATGCTCAGGATCGGCAGATAGCCTCGTTGCAGGCGGATCTGTTTACTTCATCCTGCGTTTCTTTACATTGGAACACAAAAAGAACATTTTGCAATACCATTCACACCTTAAAAATCCTATCACTGACTCACCGCTTGAATTGCTTTAGAAAAATCCCAATGTTCATGCTCCTCTTTGAGCTGAGGATGGAAACCTGGGAATGAAACAGACACAGATCTGTTTGTAATCACCTCGTCAGTAGCTAAGATAATTTCACTATTGGCTTGAGCAGTCTTTTGTATTGCAGATACCTTTGCTTTCCAAAGAGAGAGCCGATTCCAAAGGTTAAGAATTTTGAGAGCTGATTGTATCGAGCAACCAGGGCAAACATACAATTTTGCTGAAACATTTTCTCAGTGCCTTTCTTGGGTAAAGGGCCATAGATCAAAGGGTAAGTTTAGTAACAGGTTTAAACTGTTAGACAAATATATGACCTCAGCTGATCTACAACGGAAATTAGATTCTTTGCTTCTACCCGTTTTACAACTTGCTCCCAGATGAATCCCAATATAGTTTATTATGTACCTTGAATACAAAGCACAAGCAGGCTAGTGTACAAAACAGCACTGTGAAGGGACACAAGTATACCTTCCTTTAGCTAACAGATATGAAAAATAATGACACTCCATCCTTGTACTGAGTGATTCCAAATCAAAACACAATGGTAAAGCTCTGCCCAAGTAAACTGTAGCAGTAACTGCTATTTATTTCACTCTTACAAGGGAAGAGTGAAACAAATGATAAAGTGATGAAAAGTGTAGTCCCATTCCCTAAAAACCACATGGATTTTGATTCATGGTACATGCAGAATAAGCTTGAGGTGATCCTTATCTACAAGTTTAATGTCTTATCTGGGGAAAATGCTGCAAGACTGCTGAATGTTTATCTCAACTTCATGCCTAAAAAAAAAAAAAAAAAAACTAAATCAATCAAGCGCCATGTCTCAGCATTACACAAAAACAAAACAAAACAAATCAGCCTATTGCTACAAGCCAATGGAGGTAACGTGCCACTCTGATTCAGCAAAGTGTGACATTGTGGCCCCTGGATGGTTGTACTTACAGTGTCCCCTCCTGAGGCAGCAGTTGGCAGGCCCCTCGGACTCTGGCAGTTCAAGGCCTTGAGTTGTTGCTGGTCCTGCTTGTGGCTGAACAGCTCCTCCATGTGATCAGTGTCCAGCTCATATTCCCCATCAGTCTTATTTTCTGTCCATATATTGTGCTTTCCCATCACGGTGTGTTTGGGAAGAGTTTCCCAGTTAAAATTGCGCATTCTGGAGAGCCGGTGCACCCCCTTGGAACTGAGACCTGGGCCACGCAGGGATGGCAGGAAGCCAGGGGCTAGGGGTGGAGGAGGTGGGGGTGGTGGCAGTGGGGGTGGTGGAGCAGGAGGACCTCCTGGTTGCATCTTTTGTCAAAGCTCTCAGCAGGTTTTGAATGTAGTCATGGTCTCAGTTGTACATACAGGCAGGACTAGACCGTGTAAAGAAGGTGCAGTGAATATGATCTGGTTTGAATGGTTGTTTTAATCAGAGTGTGGTGCAGCCAATGTACTGGAGTGACTTGTCCAAAACGTTAGGATGATTGATGTATTCAAACTGAAAGAACAGGGTGGGGACACAGTTACAAATATTCCCATACACACTACAACTGTGAGCAACAGTGATTAGCAATGGACAAAGTATTCACTTTCGCCAGACAGAGTAGACTACTTCAGACTAATTACTGTAGTGCTACATTATCCATAGGCCTGTCAAAACTCATGAAAAACCCTTTTATGGCTAAGAAGAAGCCTAATACAGACGTTAACCTAGATCTATCATAATTGTGTTTCACCTTAGAAGATATTAAAAGGCTGCTGAGTGTTGAATTAGGTCCAGCAGACTTGGCTACTCCAGTAAAAACCTAAGGCTATGTAAATTAAACCATATGATTTTAAATAATAAAAAGGATCAATCACAGCTTTGAGGCCAGGTATTCTTTCTGCATCCAGTCAATCGTGCCGCATCGTGGCAGTTAATCTGTAAACGACTAAAACTATCAAGTGTTACAATGCTTGTTAGTATTATTGCCAGGTCGGCGTCCAGACCAGGAGATAAACAGACAACTCACCCCTGTTTCTGGGTCAGCAGCAGCTCTTCTTTTCCAGTCGCATTCCCTGGCTTCTTCTTGAAAGTACGGAGCGACATCAACCAAACATAACTTTCGAAACCTGCGCGTACACGACACGCCCAGGTAACCCATTTATGTGTAAGGCAGCCCACTATTTCCCGGCGGGAGGGGACTGTGGGGTGTGTTGGTCGGAGTTTGTGACCAATATTTTATGACTATATGAGCTCATTCTGTGACCAGTCACTGGATTTACAGACGCCTCCGGGGGATTAACTTCCTGACTAATAGGGTCGATTTCCTAAAGGTGTTCTCAGCAGGCTCCGCTTTTGCCACTATGTACTAAACCAGTACATTATAAAGTTCAGAATCCATTATTGATCATTCCTAGAGCTAGCATGGTTGAGTTTTGTCAGCAAAAAAGAACAACATTTTCTGAGTCAGGTACACTACAAAATTCCCTGCAACCCAAATAGTCCAAGTGCGGGCAATTCCAAGTTTTACTTATGTTAAAATGCCCCTTCTTTTAAGACTCTTCAATTTCTTGCATATACAGTAGCAATAGGTAACGTTACTGTTTGCCAATCTTTATAAAAACTTGAATTTATCAACTAATACTATAAATAAAGTGCAATGTCAAGTTGCTGAAGCCCACTGGAACCTTTTCTTCAAGAGAAATGGAATTTTCAATTCTGTTTACTTTTTCCCTGCCAAGTGCCCTGATGGTTTTTAACCACCAAGGGAAAGTTAACAAAGTATTTAGAGAAGACAAAAGGTGAAAATGAGCAATGAATTCACGACTTACTACACTGTTAGCTGTTTCACTTTAATCTTATCCTAACCACATTTAGGCTAGAGCCTCGTTAAACCCTGTGCAATTAAACTAAATGTATTGGGTGAGAAGCAGAAAAGGGGACTCATCATCAGAACAATATTGTGACTTCATGTTGTGTTGCCCTGTCAGATTTCACCAGTTTACCAGAAAACATCCTGCTCCTCTAAACAACTCATCAATATTGGATTCCCCCTGAGCACAGCACCTGACATGAAATCATGGACCAGACATTTGAATAATGATGCAAACTTGGTGATTAGAAAAATAAGTCATGGAAAGCAAGGTAGAGATATGTCAGACTGTATTGTCATATACATATACTGTAAGGTTTCTGTACATACTCTGTGAAGGATTCCCATATCAAACTGACAGAATTATGTCAATTGCACAGTTGAATGAAACAAAACATCCAGCAAACTTTATTGGAAATGCAGAACAAGAGAATCAGCTGACAAGAACTTAAAAAGATGTTAAGTAACATACATTGAGTTACAAACAAAAAGGTAAATAAATACCACAAAAGAAGAATAAAAAATGTCCTGTCCTTGAAGAGATGGTGAAAATTGTATTTTCAGCTAGAATGCATGTGGCATTGTGTGTATTCGGTATTCCCACCAATTTCAGACTTCAAACCCTCTCAAAGACTTCTTTATTAGTTGCATATCCTATTGACACATAGCCAGACATAATCATACACTGGCTATGAGTTGCATTTTGATTTAGATTTCTTTATGATAACAAATACTTGTATTTAGCATCACTATATACTGTATATTAATGCTGTTACATATACTGTAAGTCTTACATCTGTTGTTGAGGCTTGTTTCCATGTATAAACTCTGCAGTATAAAAAAAAAAGAAAAAAAGACAGTTGTAGCTATGCTGGATGGATACAAACGTATCTGAAAGTAAGTTGTAAAATTTGGGAGATCAAATTAATTATGGATTGTATATGAGGTTAGAGAAAATCATTATATTCATGATATATATTTTCCTGTCTATATATGTACATTGTAAACTGATCATTCAGGCAGGTATTCCAAAAAGGCAATATCAGAAACAATGTGGGGCAACTTTGATTGTGTTACATCTCAATGATTTTGATTTAAATCAGGTAAAGAAAACTTCAAGAATATGCTTCAGGCAAGCATACTCACAAAAATAAATACAATTTCAGATGGTTTATAATATTTCTGACAATATCCTGCTAGTTGCTAATGTGATCTGTGGAATTCCTCCCATGTAATATACACTGAGATACAACATAAAAAAAACAAAATAATGCATGTGCAAAACTGCAAAGGGATATCTCCACAATAGTAGACTAAACTGTACATAAATAAGAAGAGATATACTGTACATGTAAATGATTGTGCTACCTAAAATTAGGAAAGTAATAAGTCTTTTGTGACTTAACAAAAACATTGTAAATAGAAATGAAATAATTTTCCATCTATGTAAAATACATACAGTAAGTGATACTGAAAACCCTTACGAAAGTGATCCTCATGTTTTTCTTTCTCACTGGCCTCTACTGATCCTACACACCTTTGTACATTTGACTCTTGTCCGTCTAACCACAATGTCATGTTGTGACCAGATGAAAACAGCTGAACGCTGAGTGTTCTTTACTGCTCCTCCAGCCAGGATGGCTTATCTGATCCTGGAGGCTTTAACTTTACATTGAACTGTATTAAAGTTTGTTCCAACTGCTGCTGGTTGCCAGCAAAGTAAGCTGAGATAGCATTGTGGAAGAGAAGCAGCTGCTTGTGCATCACTTTCACCTAAAAAAAAAAGAAAAAAGGAACAAATCCTCCATTACAAATACAGTTTAATGTTTACAGAAAAGCACAGCCCATGGACATCTCATTTAGTAGCTGCTCAGATGACTTTATAGGTTATAAACCTAAAAACAACAATCTACAGCATGTATATGCTTATGAATGCACATGAAAGAGTCTGCCTGGTTCCTTTAGTTTTACCCTGTCTACCAACAGAGAGGTATAATGGTACAAAAGAAGATGCCTTTTCTGCCTTAATGTGGAAAATGACTGCTGCTGTACATAATGGATGAACGTAACATTTTACACTTGGCTTACTTAACACTGCAAACTAAGCAATAAACCGATGTGGTTTTGACAAAACAGTGAAGGGTTTGAAAGCATCCATCCATCCATTGTAAATATAATCTTATACAGCGCTTTTCTATGCAATGATGCGCACTCAAAGCACTCTACACCATTTCAAATTCTAACCCGTTCACACACGCAATCACTCACGCATTCACACACTGATGTCATCACAGGAAGCAACTAGGTGTTCAGAGTCTTGCTCGAAGTCACTTCAACATGTGGACTGGAGAAGCCAGGTATCGAACCACCAACCACCAACCCAATAGGATTATATTGGAGCAGATGATTTCCTGACATGTTATCATGTCACAACCAGAAAGCCAAGGCAAGTTTGAGTGGGTGTTGTTATTGAGTAACACCAGACAAAAAAAAAAGTATTTTACTGCCCACTTTGGTTGAACGTTTCAAGCTTTTTTCCACACCCAGCATCAATAATGCTTGTGGTTGGGTGTAGTCAAAAGTGTAGTCTGTTGCATGCGTAATCACACCCAACAATAACGTCACAGGATCCTAAAGTACACTTGTACATCCCAGGCTCATGGTCACTAGGTCAACAAAAACAAGGATAAGGATAATAAGGATAATCACCTTTATTTGGCCAAGTATGTTACACACAAGGAATTTGTTTCCGGTACATAACCGAGGCAGCCATCTGTGGCGCCAACTCAACCGATGGTTCTAACCATCAGGGGTAAAGGGGGGAGGGTCAGTGTCTTCAGTGTCTTGCCCACGGACACTTCGACATGTGGACTGCAGGCACCGACAAGACTTGTTAAGCTACTCTTTAAATGTGGGGACATTTCAGACAAGGTGTGTGTCTGTGGAAAGTTAGGACACCGGACTGCACTTTTACTTCAAAGCCTCCTGCCAATGAAAAATATGTTTTGCTGATATTTAGCTTCACTGTGTGTTCCTCTATTTCCTGGTTAGAGTTCAACACTACATAGAACATTTCTCTGAGCTCACCTTATAACTTCGAAACATGTACATGTATGAACATGATTTTTGACATCACAAATATTTAGAATTCAGGCACATATACAATGAGAACATGCATCATGATTAAATGGGAGACATCTTGATTTGGGCAGTTAAACTTGAAATAATACTTATATGTTAAATGATCCAGAATTTTTCAATGGGAAGAGAAAATGTTGCAGCTTTAATAAAGTTACAATTGAATGGAATTTTTATTTGTTGAAAAACCATGAGCCACACTTTATTATTCAGTCATTTTTAAATGCCTTTTATGAATGACTGAGGAGACCTTTAAAGTGCCCATAACATGCTTTTTCTTGTTTTCTGACTTATCCACAACAGTGAATTATCATCTTAAACATGACTTAAAGCTCAAAAATGAGGTGTACCTATGTTCTAGTACTTCTATGCAGAAGCAACGCAGAGGGGGCTCTATGGTTTTTTCACTCTGAAATAATCTAGAGCTAATCTAGAGGTACCCAAGATTAAAAATTAAATGGCTGGAAATGAGCATGCCATGTGTGGATAAGTGCCAAAGGATTTTAAAAACTTGTAAAGAACAAACCTTGTTTTCCTCCAGGAATTTGAGCTTGATGGTGACGTCACTACGCAGCCGTTCGTATTTGTCTCTGTGGATCTGGTACTCGTGCTGAGCCATCTCAATGCGGACCATGGCCGCAGCATCCCTGGGGCCCAAACTTAGCTCTTCCAGATCAGAACGGTAGGCATCAAACTCAAGTCTGCACACAAAAACAATAAAGGCTCCGTAACAGGCAATCACCCTACAGTTACTGAGATAATATTTTTACTCTTACTGTTAAGTCTTGCAAAATATAATGCTTTCTCACCTTGCATTTTCATACTGTTTAATGGTCATCAGAGTATCCTCCATTGTTTTGTTGACCAGTGTGTTGACACTGGACACAAAGAAGTTGATGGCACCAAGCAGAGCCTCACCATTCTTACATAACAGCTTTTGTGTTTCTGCATTGTACCCAAATTCATCCTACAGAGAAACACAGTTTTACATACTAATTGCGTTTCCATTTCAGGTCACACAGGGGGCTTTGGCAACACTGTACCTGTAACTCTGGGGACTTCTGGCTGAGGTCAGTGAAGGTGTCTCCTAAAGCCTGTTGTGTCTGCACCATGCTTTGAAAATGATTGATGAGTGCAGTGGCCAGTCTTAGGATGTTTTCATACTTGTTCTTGGTTTCTCTTAACATATCAATCTGAGCCTCCAGTTCCAGGTCTACTGTTCGCGAGCCTCGGCCAAACCTCTCTGAAAACATCTGTTTGGTGCACTGTATTGTGGATACAGATGGAGAATCCATTGTGGAGAATACATTAAACCCGGGATACTGGAAAATGCATGTGTAAGTTGCCACAATTGATTTTCTCACAGAAAAGCAAGAGAACTACTCAAGATCACCATTTCATGGAGGTAGATTATATATGTCGTAGTAATAAGTTGATAATAATCAACCTAGAACTATATGGTCTGGGAGAAAGGGATATGCAAAGTTTCCACATATGTATTTAAATGCCACAAAAGATGCATCATACCACACACAAGATTATGGGGTAAACTGAAGAAGACTAACCCCTATTCGTTTTATCTGATTTTAGAAACTTTAAAAAACAGTGTTAAACAATCTACAGTACCTTGTATGTGTTTATGCCCCATTTCTTTACACTGTCCAATTTCTCCACTGCCACTCCACGAGAAACTTCAGTTGAACTACTAGTGTTAAGGTTTGATGATCCTGGAAAGGAAAAAAGAATAATGTGTAAGATAATGCATGTTAATCTACTGAAGATTACAAGGCAGAGGTTTACAGAAATTGTATGGGTTGTGACAATGAATGGAGTGAGGACAGTGTGAACATGGTGATGAGCCTGCCTGGTGATACCTGGATGCCGGTCTGTGTGTTGAGCAAGTCGACTGGCTGCAGACTGGCTTTTAGGCAAGTTAAAACCCCCGGATTTCATGCGTATGTCTGAAATGAGTATGGTGATGATAGGGCGTGATGATGAGAAAAAGGTATGGCAAAGACAGTATGTTTCACAGGAGTCTGGCAGTGAAATATGCAGTTGGGCAGCAGCTTATGCAGACTGAAAGGAAAATGTTAGGCTTTGTGGTGGGGGATAGTAAGTGGAAGTTAAACGGTGTTTAAAATAAGCCACCATGCAGGTTGACCATGCAGAATAAAATGATTTATTTATAAAAAAAAGATGGAAATGAACTTTGTCGGATGAAAGGTAAGTACCCAAGCAAGGACAAAACAGTCATCCAAAGAGCATTTTACAGTGAAAAAGGACATCCTTATTAGACATCAACACAACATTTCAAGTGACAGCCCTGTAATATCATGTTAGTGCATCTCTAATCTTGACAGCGGCCAAAACGTTTGTTGTTGCTTAAGCTGAATAGGTATAAACAAGGTCAAGCAATACCAAAACCTTTATAGGGGGCCAAAACAGACCAACATATAAAGGTTAACTTAGAAAAGAAACAAGGTCACTAGAATACACTGCCACCTGGTCCTGGTGCAGGGGCTCGTCTTCTGTCCAGATACTCAGGGTTGAAGTGAATTGCAGGCCCTATGGAATATGGATGTTTGTAATATGAACCAAAAGCCTTGAGGTCAGCAGCTCTCTAGTGGCACATTAAAGTACATGGAGTAAAAGCTCTCTATATGGTTTCTTAAAGGGGCATTAAGTATCAGCCTCTCTCAGCGACTGATGAATTGCAACAATGGTGACAGATCCCTGGCACAGCCCATAACAGCCTACAACCGACAACAGACAGTATAGGGGGGTTAAAAGAGAAAGTGCAACAAACAGGGAGCTGTTTGAAGCTAGAAATGTCAGCACCTGGCAGAATAACTGCAGGGTCATATGTACTGATTGACAACCCTATAAAACCATTTCAAGTTAATAAACTAATTCTAAGCAACTCTTACTTAATGCACCTTTAAATCTGTAATTGTTTCAGTGCAAGCTGTGTTTGCACTGTGGAGAATAAACAAAAGAAGCAAAAATCTGTAGAGGATGGCAGTCAGGTTTGCTAGCAGTACCTTTGATGGTGCTTGTTGGAATGATGCCTCCTGCAGTTCCTCCATAACCTCCCGAGACAATGCTGGTTTCATTTAGATTGGGTCCAGAAACCATCACCTGCTGCAAATCCTAATGGATTTCCAACAAAATATTGGCAATAAATATGTTTTAGGGTGCAAGAAATAAGATCACATTTCCCATTATCTACATAGACAGTACAGTGCAATTTTAAAAAACTGAACACCTTTTATAATGTATGAAAAGATAAAAATATCTTTGTGCTCCAGAAAGCTGTAAATTAAATTTTTTACATTATAAACATGCAGTATTTTTCTTCCAAAACTGTTATAATAAGTAGGTGGATGGTTTTCTATATCCTAAATTTAAAATATGAAAAATAATTAATAGTATAAACAAGAATTTTGTTCAAATGTGAAGAAACCATGCTGTTTTTTTACATATTCTGTAAATGATACATATAGGACTACTGATACTGCAGTCTTCACTGTACCAGAATGAGCCATAAAATTATGCACCACAGTTATGAATTTGCTTGTCATGCACGCAAACTAAAGCACCCTATTCCAATGGTCAGAATTACTCCTCCATGCTATTAATGCATCATTCCCCGTAGCAAATACTGATGGTAAGAGTAATATACAGTATTAGATCCTGTACATAACTGCAGGCCTGTGCAACATTAGGTAACAACTAGCCTAACCAGTTTTACTCATGGACTGTGCTGTCCTGTAAAAAAACAATACAGAACCACAGACTGGGCACAAAATGCTCATACATATTTAATAGCACCGCCACTGTCGGTGAGCTGACAGAAAATGTCTGACCTGCTCTAGACTGTCATCCTCTGGCAGAGTCCCTGTATCTCCATTGCTGTTAATGGGGATCTCCATGGTAGCAGCCTTGCTCATGATACTGTCTGCCATAATGAAATCACTGCAAGATAGCACCAAACACTAACACATAAGGATGTGACGTTATCATGTTTTGGGTTAACAAAATGATAACAGTAAGTTACAGCTTTTTAATCCACGTCGACAACGTGCTTACATTGATGCTAACGTGGTGCTGATGTGGCTGGCTGGCTAGTGGGCTACTATCTGACAGCTAGCTTCCTCACCAGCCCGGAGTCAAGTCCAGTCGTCCGCAGGAGAAATAACTCCCTATTTGCCCAAACAGCAGAGTTGAAATGTCAAGTAATTTCAACAGGAAAGCACCGCTGACTTCAATTATAACTGAATGCTACGCCCATGACTGTTTATCCCACAACGCTCATATATTTCTGCCAGAAAATCCCTGGATCGAACCTGCTCACAGCGTTAGTAGTACCACTTCGAAATAAAAGTTTTTGGCATATTTAATCTGTTGTAAATCTTATGACTGGGCTTTAACAAAAAAAGTACTTCGAGGGAAGTGAAAAATCTATGCGCTTTAATGTGTGCTGTTTCACAAATGAGCGGCTGGAAGTATATACTGTGAATGGATACTCTTATTTTGAAGGATAATACCTTTAACGTAGTAAGATCTTCAAGCTTCCTCCCCCGCTCCATCGTCCACGTCACACAGTGCTGATGCTGGTTTATTCCCAAACTGCAGTACAACAATGCTCCTGAAGATGTCATTAATAGTTCGCTAACTAGGAAAAAGAAAACAAGACACTGTATTTATGTTCTCCATCAGTAACTCAATGAAAGCGCTGGCCCCACAAATGCTGCAAAAAGATTTATCATTAGAAGGATGGTTGTAGCATCCAGTCTGTTACATTGATTGCACCATCTTTTGAAATCAAACTGTATAAATACAGTTTGAGTGTTTTGAGATGTGAAATGCCTCAAGACAGACTTCACCCTGGTAAACTGACCACACGTCCAATTATTTGCCTCATTTGTTTCAATCAGGGATGCAAGGGAAGTGCACATGGTCTCCAAATGTAGGGTTTCTTCAGTAATCACTCCAGCTCTGAGCACAGAACCAGCCTTTCACACCCACACACAATAGACAGTATTCCTGTGATAAAATGGTTCATTTTTTTGATGTGCTAATTTCCTGCAAGTGTATTTTCCAAACACCAAAACTCTCATACTGATAAAACCTTCTCTTCTTCATTATCATTCTCCTTCTTTTTCAGATTTGTGCATATAACTGAATTTGATTATTGCCTTCTCAAGATCAAAGACAACAAAATGGAAATAATGATGCTGGGTTATTCATGTTTTCCCCGCAATCACCAAATCAACATGTCAAAGGTTATTTGACTGTTTTTGATCCTTTGCCAAAATTTGTAAATTTTTTGAGCATCATGTCGGACAAGGTATGTGCTTCAACACACACACAAACGTATCTTTCTATCTATAGACAGTGAGAGAGATAGAGAATTCCCTTCTCACCCCTACATGGTGGTGTTTGTCTTCTCCCACCTTGGTTCATCTACCAGAGGCCTGGGAGTCTGAGTGTTCTGTGCAGTATCTTAGCTGTACTTAGTAGTGCACTCTTCTGGACAGAGAGCTCTGATGTTTCTCCTGGGAGCCAGTCTTCAAGTTTAGGAGACGCACCTCCGAGTGCTCCTACCACCACTGGGACCACTTTGGCCTTCACCTTCCACTTCCAGCTTCTCATACTTCTTCTTATTGATTTTGCTGTCACTTGAAATTACTATATATGTTGACACATTCATCCATTTCATAGGAAATATCTATGACAAAAGTATGACTACTTACATCACACTGCAGTTGTCCAGGTGTGTGGTACGATAGATGCATGCCATTCTGGTGTCCATGGCTGACTCCCTGCCTTATAGTGTAGCCACAGCCCTTCATTCAACATGACACAATGCTGCTACAGCTTGTAGTCTGGTAGCATGACAATGAACTAAACATTGTGATGAAACACAACAATATTTTTACTTATTCCGAAACACAGTACATCAGTGTTTCTGTTAGCCGGCCTTACAAATCTGAATAGTCAGAGCTGATCAAATCTGAACTCTGACCTGCAAATCCACCAGATTCATCTGAAGTTCATACTGAAACAGGAAATGCATGCTTGAATTGGCTTCAATATAAATTAATGGGTGACTGAGAAAATATTTGTAGGACAGAAGGTAATGGGACTATACATTTAGCCTTAAAGGGTTGATGTCAGTTTATACTGACCCAGTACAGTAGTAGGTTTTGGGTCATAGAATATATACACACAGGGCAGGACCTGAAGTCAGAGAGATGTAAAGATAATGAGGCTACTGCTGTTACAATTGTCTCTGCTAAACATTTCACTGGTTGGCCAGTCTGGTGAGTGAGTAATTGAAAGGGTATGTTTTGATTTACCATTTGAAAAGAGTGACTGACTCAATATCCTTTAGCTCCGGTACCTTTGACCTCCACATTATTCATGGGCCACAAACAACCTGTTGTTGCTGAGGTTTGACTTTTAAAACCTTTGCTGTTGTTGTTTTTTGGAGAAGGGGAAAGAAACAAGATGTGCAGTTAGATAGCATTGCTTAACATAACAACTTGTACGGCTCACTGAAGTAGAGTTTAATCACAAACACGCTCACATTTTTGCATAAACATTACAGATGTAATCTAGAGTCAACAGTTTTATGTTTGAACAAGGCAAATAGTGGCCACACTCCTGTACAGAAATATTGAGAGACCAAATTTTCATAGAGGAGAACATATACTTAGAGTCAACATAACTTTTAAAGGTCTCAGGCGGGGTCTCCTCTGAGACTGCACTGCATGTCACAAAGCCAGAATATGTGTGTGAGGGGAGCGTGAGACCTAAACCACACTGTACCCCTCCCCCTGTCATTTTGTTTTTTAATAATCATTAAGCACACTTCCAGATGTTGGGAGGGAAAGTCATCCTCATACAGTCTCCTGTGCTCACCATCAGCAAACAAGAGTACTGGAGGGAGTCAGAGAAATCCAGAAAAACATAACCAATACTCCCTGCATCCACACTTCATGGGAATTACAAGCAGGGCTCAGTTTTTTACTTTATAGAGCATATGAAACTAATTTTTATAGTGGCTTTAGTGCTATTTCTAACAATCTGCCATCCTTTTTCCCAACCAAAGGTTCAATCAATGTTTTGTCAGACAAACGTCAAATGCATAGTTTAAAGAGGTCCTTTAAAATTCTACTGACAAGAAGCATTTTAACTGAAAAAGTTTTCAAATCATTTCTGTAAAGAAATTTTTTCTGCTTTCTCTCAATTTTAAAGGTTTTCATTTAAGAATAAACATGATGGGAGGGGCAAAGAGCAGTTAGGAGAAGCATATGGTGTCAGTCTGTTTTGAATCTCACTAGAAATGAAGTCCCAAACAACCGAAGAAAGAAAAACAAAAACAAACTTCAGGGTATTATTTAGTGAGTGTGACATTTAAAACATTTCAAAAGTAGAAGCCTTTCTTTTTCAAGGCAGATTTTCCTCTCTATACAAACTGCCTCTGTAACAGTGAGCATAATGACTTTGTGTAAATGGCATGAAAGCAATGGCCATGGAAGGCAAAGTTTACTATTACTCTGGTGTTTTCAAATAAATTTACCTGCATAATCATAGGGACAACCAGTCAGAGGTGACACATAAACTGAGAGGGCAGTGTAGAAATTGTAAATGCCACAGGGGCTTTTGGCATTTTTGTTGAAGTGTTGAGGCAGTTGTTAATTTTGTTTTCATGAAGGACTCCTTTAGCTGGCACACAGATGCTGCAGTCAGGGTATGAACGGAAGGACATATTTATTTTCCTTATATGGTTTACTTACTTTGTCATGCAATTTTCTGTTTTGTAGGTCTCCAATTGTCATTTCAGTTTCCTGCTCTTTTGCTAACCATGAATTACACAATGAATTAGAAATGTGAGGATATTCAAATTCTCAAATTTCATGATGTGAGCACACACACTTGCAGTCATCACTTACAGGGTCTGTGCATACACTGTACATTCATTTCCAGGAGACATACCCTAACCTTAACCAAAGCCAAAACTTACACATCGTCATTTTAAAAATTTGAAAGAATTAGTCGTGGGGCCCAGCCTCCAGTCCCCACAAGTGATTTCTTGTAATCTCAAAGCAGTTTGCTCCCACAAGTATATATAAAGGGCACACACACTACAGTTCAAATGTTTGGGGTCACTTCCATTTTTTCACTTTTTATTATGACATTTAAACAGTTCAGGTCCAGTCAATAACCTTAAATGGTGCACAGCTAAGATGTACTGTAAACTGCCAGAGGTAAAACAAAACAAAAATTTCATGTAAAACAGGCCTTCTTCAGGTAACTACTAACAGGTTAACTTGCATCTTTTCTGCAGCAGTGGAAGTAAATGAAGCCTTGAAAATTGATACAACTTTTTTCAGGTGTCCCAACTTACAAAAACAACAAATTGTATCTGTATAAAGGCAGTGTTGGAAGAGACTGTGTTACAATACCCTCTGAAGCATTATTTGGAAAAAGGAGATTAACAAAAGAAGTCAGAGTCAAAATTCAGATGAACCATTTCAAAATGTCACTGGTAGCAGTATGTTAAGTCCAGGAAGCTGCTATGTTTAACTTTTTATAAAGAAGCTTAACAACTTTGTGCATTAAGAGATAAAAGATAGAAAATGGTGTTCATTACAGTCTACATTACAGTCTTTGCCTGTGTACTCATTTTTCTTAAAGATCACAGCACAAAGCAAATCAAATACGTGAAAGTTTCTCCACCTGCTAAAATACCACATGGTGTCTTCACAAATGACTTCCAGGACTTTGTGAAAAAATGCTTGATCGTGGGTCATAAATGTAATTCATTAATTCTGAACTGCACATGTACAGTACAGCCAGTTGAATAAGTCCTCCTTTTTGCACAGGCAAAATCACATTACAAATGAAAAAAAAAGCATATTGTATTGCATATTTTTTGGCTTCCAACACCATTTTCTGAGGGTTTTCTGGGGCTACTGTGGTCCATTAATCATAGTATATGTGGTTTGATCTCTGGTTACTCTTTATATCCCTCATGTATTGTAGCGAACACCAAATGGCACCTTGTGTAGCAGCTCTAATACTGTTAACATGGGTGAAGAGGCAATGGGTTCATGTGCTACAGTCATGACATAGAAATGTGCATGCATGTATTTAGTTAAGCTGTAATCAAAAACAAAAACAAAAAAAAAAACTAAAAATTACATGCAAGTTAAACAGAAAGAGCCCTGTTAGCTTGTCTTTTGTTGTAGTGTCCTTGAGTGAGATACTATTCAGCAGTATGTCTAAATTTGTGGAAATGTGACTGGCAATGTGGGTTGGACAACTGTGATCAGTCTAAACAGAAAATGTCTCCAAGTTGCTTTTTGATGCTGTTTGGGACCACATGGAGCTATGTGGTTTACTCCAATTTCAAGTTTTTAACAAGGCAGTAGATGGAACTGATATTAAGAAGTTGCTGACCCTTGGAAATGGTCAAAACCTTGGTAAGGAAAAGAAAACTTTTTCCATGGGCATTAAGGGGAAAATCATGATTCACCTCCCACACCATGAACACTAGATGATACTCTTTGAAATTTTAGGCTTTCTCATCAACACACTCCAAGAGAGGATTACTGAGGCCTTTAACAACTTGAAGTACAAGTCCACACACTCCCAATCAGCCCCACTTTATACTACACTTACCTTGTGCCTACATTGATTTACCATCTTACATCTTGTGGATTTTCAATTTGGCCCTTCTTTCAAAGCAACAGTGGTGTTAAGATCCGTTCGCACCAGTCAGTGCGAACGAGGAAAGAGGCGGACCCAGGTAGCCGACTTCGGTGCAAACAATGATTTATTATATATATAGTGATCAAAGGAGTGACAATACACAGAGGGAAATAGTACATAGTCCTGTAGATGAGTAGTAGTCGGGTGTTTGACCAACAGTAGGAGGCGAGGAGATGGAGAGCTGGGCCGAGCTGCGTAGGTGGGGTCACTCCTGGGCTGGTCGACGGTGATGGTGGTTACTGAAGGTAGAGACAGAGAGATGGAGGCAATAGTGGAACAGATAGGCGACTGTGCATTGCCCTGCCAGGGAGGAGAGAGTGGAGCCACGGTCTGGAGGAACAGTCCTTCGGGGAAACACAAAACAGTAGCTTGGCTAGGGGATAAGGACATACAAAAACAATGACAACGCACGGAGTAAGGTTGGCCTAGTGACTGAGGAGTGAAACCGGGTAATATAGTGAGTGACCTAATCAAGAGCAGCTGGTGATAAGGGAGTGAGGAACAGGTGAACGTGATAAGAGTAATGGGGCAAGAGACAGTAGGAAAGGTGAGGGAGGCAGACCGGCCGAGCAAACCTGACATGTGGACAGAATGTTTTTAAAAAATCTAGTTTAACAGAATTACTATATTTCAATCCCTTGACCAAAGATCTAATCTAAAATGTTCAGTTGTCAAGTGGCCAACTTCCATTACAATCATAAATAAAACATATTCAAATCTGAATAAACCTATTGATGTGGCTGGCTGTTTGAAGGTGTTTAGTTTGATTACACTCCATATTAAACATGACTGGACTGAGTGCTAAATTAAAGAATAGGATGGACAAAGAACAGAAGCAGATGCAGAAAAGAGTGCCCTGCAATGAGTTGTTCATGGGATGGCAGCATTCCTTTTTTTCACACCAATGCCAACTGATAAGGAAATCTTTTGCTGCAAAAAACAGAAAAAACAAGCTGATTCAAATGTTGTCACTCCATTTAGTTGCTATTATCAGCCATTGTACTGTGTAGTTGAAGTGCCTCGATAAATGGATTGATAGCCCTAACTTAGCAAAGTAGCTTTTATGCCTCAACATGACCATATAGTTTTGTGAGTAAAGCAGAATCTCCCCATGTTTATTGTTGTAACCTGGCAACACAAAGTTATTTTTATGTAAGAAGCTCAAAGAAGATGTCAGTGACAGTCTGAGTTTAAAGTTGCAAACTTAATGGCTCCTCATTAGCAGTAAAAGTTTTGCTATTATGAGCTATAACTTTTATGAGATTCTGAGTATGTTACTCCAGGAGCCAAGCAGGCCCTGTGTAATGAACAGCTTATGATGATGAGAGAACATCTCCATAACATCAATATTCTTTAATTGAACTACAGTGTAAAACATATAATTGCCCACATGCTGTGTCTATTTAGATGGGGAATCAAAGTGAAAGCAGATGGCACTGTAGGCTAAAATACTTTCCACTTGAAGTAGACCGCGCTTGTTCAGAACTCTCTCAGTAGCTGGGTTTGTTCCAGACACCCAGCTGGAGAAGTGAAGCTCAGGCTACTTGGCCCTCACCACTCTCACCACGTTGTTGTTGGGTACTGTGCTGATTTACAACAGAAGTTCTCCTATTGGACTGGACAAATCCAGGGCAGACATGAAGAATAGCAATTAAGAATCCACATAGCTACAACAAAGTATTTCTGTGGCTATTCAGGTATTGTTGCCATATTGTGAATGTACACAGATGTTACATACATTAATGAAACATACTTACCGAGAAGGGCATGAAAGAAACAAAAAAGAAAGGATATCCTGCTTGGTACCATGTTCATACTGGAACTATTTTAGTTGTGTTTTTTACTTCTTTGGTAATCTATATTTACATACACTCACACTTGTTGACATTTGCTTTGGACTCTCTCAAACAGATTTTTCAAAGCAAAGCAACAGGTTATGTTTTCACTGTTTCTCTGTTAAATGCACACCACTCAACCACATGACACTTTGCCCTTTAGAGTCAGCAAGCCAATCACAGACAAATGAAGTGTGCAAAGCATGTGGTAGGGGACTGTATAATAGAAACTGGAGAGGCTCTTTCACACCTTTAGTGACACACACATTTAAACAGCCAGCAGAAAATTATCCTCCTAACACCACACAGAGTGTGTGCACAGGGAGCTGCACTCTGTGTTGGGGAAAATTATATCAGAAAATACAAGACCATTTAGGTACAAAAAGCCCTAAAATGTTTGCAGACTTGATTTTGATGAATCTGAGCTTTTCTACTCTGTGACTAACTTCATATATCTTCTGCCAGATCATTGTCAGTATTCTGATATGGTAAATGGTCTTATACTTGTATAGCGCCTTTCTATGCTTTTTACAGCACACTCAAAGCACTTTCACATTATTCGGCCATTCACCCATTCACACTCCCAAGCACTCACACACCGGTGACATCACTGGGAGCAACTGGGGGTTCATACTGCCTGACTACTATGTACACATTTCAGGAAAATTACAAATGCCCCCCAGACAAAAACAAACCTGATAATTACCTGTCCAGCAAAAATATGTGGGTACCTTCTCTGCTATAGCTTGCTAGCTTCAGCTATCAAAAATGGGCAGTAACACATCTGCCTGCAGAGCCTTGTGAGAGATTCATGTCTCATGCAAGGACAGGGTACATGCAAGTAGGGAGTTAGGTTGACAGGCCATCCAGCGGGTTTGCTCATGCCGAGTAAAATTATTGGTCACACTTTTTTCAGCCCTGCTGCTCCCACAGATGATGACGTTGTTTCTTTATGATGCCATAAAGGGTGGCGACTGTGGTTCAGCGTTCATCTCCCAACTGGAGGGTTGGCGGTTTGAATCACATGTCGAAGTGTCCTTGGCCAAGACACTGAACCCTCAAGTTGCCCCCAATGGTTAGAGCCATTGGTGTGAGCTGGCACCACACATGGCTGCCTCAGTTCTGTTCCAGAACCAAATTCCTTGTGTATGTAACATGCTTGTATCAACATGTATCAATAAATGCTAGGTGATAATGTTAGCAAGCACTCAGTAGAATTCAAAGTTATCAGGTTACAGTGGAGACAGGGATGAGGGAGCACATAGAGTAGAGCACTGGTTTGCTGGTCCTCAGGCTCTAAACCCTAGATTACTGCATGATTTTAATAACAGGCTGTTAATTCCAGTAACTTACAATCACCTGGCACCCAAAGTGTAGCTCAGTTTTTGAGTAAGAATGAAAACCAGCAAAGCTTTTGCTCCCAAGGACAAATAAATAAACCAGTGCTGAAGAATGTCTGTTACTCTGAAAAGGATTGTGCAACTAAAATACTTGAGTTGTATGTGTGTGTAAGTACTGAATAAAAATGATAATGAGGGACCTACAACTTTAGCTGAGAAAGGCACACCAATCACTAACTCCTTGGTGACTACGTTAATTCTCCATTCAATATTGACACTCACCATTGCTCACTGAGCTTTGAGAATAGTGACCCTTACAGAAAAAATACCTGGCAACTAAGCACCGCCAAAACATTCTTGATTCATCATGTGTGCCAAGGGATAAAAAGTGTGTGTAATTGATATAAACATCATTGAGGATCATCACAAGTGATTGTTGCACTTTGGCTGCAACTTTCCATTGCACCCCAACTTTTTTTTTCCACTGCCAAGAATAATATGCAAATGACAGAAAGGGTACAAAAACTGATAAAATTTAGAATGTCAGTCAACTGTTCAAACGGCAGGGCTGGCAGCTATACGTTCATGCGTGATGGGACAATAGTGGAATCCCTCCAGCTCACAGAAAATGCAAACACAGCTGAACATAACTGTGCTCCATGCCATCAACACAGAGCAGAAACACAAATATTAACAGCCAGATGTTAAAGAGCAATAGGTCTAAACAAAACTCCAGAAATCAGTTCATCAGTCTCCTAGTTGGATTTTAAATCCAAATTGCCTGAAGGTCCCTTTCAGGCTTTAGCATAGTTTGGTGACAGGAGGTTAATTAGCCTCATGGATTAGATTTGTTTCTGCTATAATCAGGTGACCAAGTGGAAAATATTCAGTCTTAGATGACTGAGTATACTAGTGGAGCATCGTACTGTATGTGAGTTTATTTTCAAAGATAAACTTATGAAAGATTTAAAAAGAATGTTTATTGTCTGGTATCAGCCCATTTACAGATGTTTTTCTACTATATTTCTCAGGGCATGCAGGAGATTTTCAGTCACTAATGGATGAATGTCAACAACAAAGGCTTATCATTCATTAGGAGCACAATGTAATAAAAGGTTTAAAGGCTGATAATCCTGAGTGATTTTCAACATTGTTGAAAATTTGCAAAGGTCTGTTAAATAGCAGTCAGAGCTGTCTTGATCATTTGATTTGATTTTTTATTTGATTTGATTTGATTTGATTTGATTTATTCTTTCAAGCATGTAAAGACAGTTGATATGTCAACACACATAATTTTACACATATCCAAAAAATGCTAATCCAATATCAATTTGCTTATACCTAGTACATGCTTGAATGGAGTAGGAAGAAGTCAGACTTATCCAGTCCTACCCCATGACATCATCTTACCATCATTGGTTTGCAAGCAGTATCTCTATCTCTTCTACACCACACAAGTAATATACTAAAGAATTATAACAGAGTGTTAACATTCTTACATAATTACATTCTTAAATAATTATCTTCTACACCACACAAGTAATATACTAAAGAATTATTAGTGTTAACATTCATACACCACACCCACAATGTTCCATCTAATTAATCATTAAGCCTGTTCTTGCATATATCTTGATTGACACATACCTTTATATTTATGTTTAAACTCGTCAATTCTATTACAATTTTTTATGTCTACACTTAAATTATTCCATAGTTTTACCCCACTTATGGAAATACAAAATCTTTTTTTGGTTGTACGTATAGCATGAATTTT
>NW_018128010.1:476867-507254 GCF_001952655.1 Monopterus albus | reverse complement strand
TCCTTATATAACGCATTCTTCTTTTTACATGCATTCTGTAATCCCTTACTCATCCACAGTTTCCCACTAATTCCTTTTGTTTTTATACTGCTTACGAGTACAGTTCCTGTCATATACTTTCTTAAATATATTTAAAAGTTGTTCATATGCTTTATCTAAGTAAATGGTTGGTTTTACAACTGGAAATCAGACAAATCGGAACATGATAAGGTTGTGGCTGAATAACAACAAAAATCTGCATGCAGCTTGTTTGTACAACTGCCATGTAAAGACGTTTGTTGTTAAAAGAATCACACAAAGTATAATTGGGACCATGGTGGAGTCACTCCAGGTCAAAGAAAGTGTAAAAACAGCTTAGCATTATTCTGTTGCATGCCATCAAAACAGAGCAGAAACACAAATATTAACAGCCAGACCCTGAAGTTCAACAAGTCCAAACAAAGCTCCAGAAATCAGTTCATTCAGTGGCCCGTTATTGCACTTTATGAGGACCATAGTTATGGCTCAGAAGGGCCCTATTCACCTATAAATTTAAATGTCCTCTAGTGTGTTATCACCTTGGATCTCTGACATGAAATAGAAAACTTAATATACATAGTTTGGACCTGACATTGTCAAGACTGTGATGAGAATCTAGTAATTGTTATTATTAGCTTGCTTGCATGATTAACAAGATTTAATTTTATATTTCATTTTTGGTGTCAGTACTGCATAGAGGTAAGTAAAAGTAAAATATGTACAGTTTAATATGTGATAGTTTAATAAGAAGAGAGATGAAAATAACTCATGTCTTCTTCTGGTATACTTCCTTATGTCTGTCAAGCCTTGTTTTTATAGGTCCAGATTTATGTTCCATAGATGGATAGTGCTTGAAAGTACTGTTAAATCAGGTGCTAAGGCTGAGTTTCACAGCTGCAACAGCTGGACTTTTTTGTTGTTTATCAGACCCATTCTCAATAGAAAATGTGTTTATGTGCCACTATGGGGCCAATTTCCCCCCTGGATACTTTATGATCATTCTCCCTGAGCACCTGTATATTTGCTGATGTATTGTATTCTTAAAGAAAATGCAGGTTGGCTGATCATTATGTGGGGAGACCTCTGAGATTTCAGTGGGTTCAGTATTTTGCTCTGAAACTGCCTGTGGCTGTTCTAATAGTGAAGGTCTACTAACCAGTCTTTCTTTGATTCGGTAAGAAAGGAACTGGAATCTATTTGCATTCAGTCAGGCTGACTCCCTAAGGGCTTTGCCCAACGCTGAGCCAGATTCCCATAGAGACATCAAACTAAATAAAATAATCCCAACTCTCACTAACAAGGTTATATCAACATGATATGTTCAAGCAAAAAACAGAGGGGACAATAAAACTATTTCTTTTAGCAAAGATTCTATGAAATATTGTGCAGAGAAGGATTTGATCAAGAAAAAAATATGAACAGTTGTTTTTTTATGATTTGTTTCAGCTTGGGATAAAACAGATACACACGCAAAGAGGAGGCGCTGACAGTAATGCTCATTCTTTTCCCAGACCTGAACCAAAGCTAGATCAGAAAGCTTACCAAAACATGTCATCTGACACCCAGCAGAGGTGTGGGTTTTGTCACTAACAAACCGAATACATTTTATGGTCATGCAGTTCATTTGTCATGGGGTATCTAACAGACTGATTTGAATCACTTGATCCTGCTTCACAAAAGAACCCACTGCCACAGATGTTCACTAAAGGTGACTGTCAAACAAAGTTGCAGAAATGTGATGAGAGAGTAGCTCATTTATTCAGACTGTTGACCTCAAACACCTGTTGTTTAGTTTCTGTCTAGTTTGAAAGTGGTGCTTGAGAAAAAGTCATGGAGCCACTTAAATCAATAATGATGTGTTTCTTCTTCCTGTCTGGTGCATGATCATGCATAGTAAATGTTGTGTTTAGGAGCTAAGGGTCAGGAGATGCATTCTAGTGAAACCTGCAGTTTTGGCCTGATAGTAGTGCACAGGGAATAACAGCCAGGTCCCCAGAATCACTAGTTTTCTTTGGTTTGCAATGGTACATGCACCGGCAAGAACAACTTTGTATTTTAGATTTTTAAGTGCATTTTAAGGAGTCATGGTTCTAAGCTTGGCTAGTCTAACCTGATAATGTACATTACAGTAAAATATTTACCTCTGTACTTTGCTGGTGTATTTTGAAATAGGAAAAGAGATTTGTGTTTTGGCAGAATGAGTTAAGGGAATGATGGTTTTCCTAAGTCTCTACAAGAAATTTCCCATTACAGAATCAGTGACAGGAACCACTTCATCATCACTACAGCAGCACACTGCTGTGAGTCATTATACTCTATAACCACAAAGTTCTTCATTTTCATTCAAGCCGTAACATTCTAGCCCATCATTCTAACAGACTGCAGCATCTTTTGACCACATTGGCATAATTACAACAGCTGTCATGATAAATTCTAATTAGTTGTCAGCTGTCAGCCTTAATAGCCCTTCATAAAAGTCCTAGGCCCCTAGCTTCCACCCAGCACCAGGCCTACAGTCCCATGTCAAAGTGTCATTTCCTACCTTGCACCCCACACAGTGTCATTTTTTTCTTACTAACACCCGTGCCGTCAAGATAACACATATACCTTTGTCCACCTGGGCATGTTAATGTAAAAGAGGGGCCTTTGTAGGCATTTTAGCACACTTAGTTTCATGAGAATGCAATAAGTTTCACCAGTGGACAACAAAAAGCCGGTCTAAGTCAACAGCTCCGCATCTTAAAGGCGCTGGATCAAGTTAGTGATAAGCGGGTGCATAAGGCGAGTACACTTTGCTTGCCACTTAGACAGGGATGCGCAGCAGTGAACCAAAATGCTACAGATTAAAAACAGAATGTATCAGAATTAAAATTGGTGCCTTGTACACCAAGTTATTTTAAATCATATAAATGGTTGATTATATTATGCATCAGAACTATTTGGTCATGATAATGATCAATGTAAATGGAAACTTGTTTGAACAATCCTGGCTCTACACATAGGTATTTAAATCACTCCGAACTGTGTAAATAACAATTACAGCATAACAAAATTATTTAAATATTATTAATGTGGAGTGTTGTCATCCCTTATTTTTTCACAGTGAAAGTGGCAACCCTACTCCTCCCTGTAAATGCATGGGTTTCCATCTGGAACTCTAGCTTCCTCTGACAGTCCAGAGACATGCGGATTAGGCTGACTGGTGATTCTAAATGAATGGTGGATGATGGCATTGTCATCCTGTAAGAGAGCATTCATTTATTCAAGCTTTTCCCATAATTTGTTACCATCTGCATATTGCTTTATAGATAAGCCAAAGCAATGAAGAATATATTCAGATTTTTCAAAATGTAAACACCTCATACATAAATGGTTGAATTCCTATCTAATCTCTGTCAACAATAGCTGCAACAAATCACCAAGGCAGAATGGAATTATGCCAAAAACAAACAAACAAACAAAGGTTCTGCAGCAGACCTATATGCCTGATGAAAGTAAATTAACAATGAAGACTTTAAATACAGTCATTTAATCATTGCAAATGTGAGACAAACATTAAAAAGGGGTGAAACAAAACAAAATGAAGTAAAGCCTGAAACACAAGAAGATGGCCTAGTAATGGGAAGCAGGTTGGACTGGTTGCTAAGTGACAAGGTCTAAGATGAGGGTCCATAGTTTTGGCCATGATTTTACAGGAAAAAAACATTTCTCCTCCCTAGTCTGAGCCACCCTCTTCCCCATAATGTTGTGGTTGTGATGCTGGCGGTGCAGGACAGGAGGCAGGCCTGGCCAAATGAGAAACAGACCCCCTTTACTCCAGTATAGCCTATTCCTCCCTGTGGCTTTTTGTTTTCACAGAAAAAAAAGAGTGCTCTCCAAAAATAGATTTGGGGCTCGCATGCCAATGGGTTTTGAAACCTTTTTTTCCACTCCCTCTAGTCACGCAACTAGCCTGGCAAGACCTTGAAGAGAAATCAAGGGAAAAAAACAGAACTCGGAAGAGACATGAATATCGAAGAGTAAGAAACTACTGTGGTAAGCTGAGGATAAACTATCCCTGGATCCTGGCCCTCTGCTGAGGGAAAAGGAGCACAGACTTGCATGCAGCTTGCAGGTATGCAGGGTTTATGGGTAATCCAAGTATTATCAGCAATACCTCTCTCTAGTCTAGCCTCATTTTAACGGGAAGGTAGCCTGGGCTTCTCCACAGAAGAGTCTGATCCTTACAAAAGGCCCTGCAGACAAAGCAGCTCAAACCCAAATGAAAAGATTCCAATTCTTCACAAGTGACTGGCCTCTGTAGCTGGTATTCATTTTTGTATCTGTCTGCCTAGGTTATAAAAGAAGATATCAGCCTATTTGGTAGCTTCAATAAAGAAAGCCCTTTTGAACATAATACAGTGAGTAGGTCCAGTGGCACAAGCTCTTTTGCAGAGGCCATGTTAAAACCATTATACTCTGTAGCTGTTATAGTCATTATTCCTTCAAGGCTACGTAAGAACTCTACTAGTAAAGAGCATGAACGTTCTCTGGTGCATCTGAAAAAGGACAAAGTTTTTGGCTACCTTTAATGACAGGTAGGTAGCCTGCAGAAATTTTTTAAATGAGGTGCTCCACAGATGGGTTTTTCTTGAATCTGAATCAACACTGGTCATTTGCAGGCTTGAGACTAAATCCATTTTATCTGTACATCACATTTTTAGACATTTTTAATTTTTCTTTTATGTTTTTTCCTTTTAGTTTTTCAGCTTTTACTCCATAGTGCAATACAGACAGACAGGAAAGCAGGGTGAGAAAGAGGAGGCGAAGAACAGAGGACAGTGATGTTCCTGTTCTTCAAGACCAAAAAGGGAAAAAGCCCTAATTTTCTACCAAAACTCAGTAAAGCAAAGCTTACATACATTACTTGCTCTTTGCGGCAAAAGGTACAGAACACATTAGATCCTGCGCCTTAGCTGGGAGTTCTAAATGAACAAAACCATATTTGACATATTTGTTTCTATGCAGACAGGTAATTTCTGAAAAAAGATCTTTGACTTTAGTGTTTAAATGATTACCATCTTTCAGGTCAATTGACACTCTTGGTTTTACTCAGCTGCCATTTGCATGAATAATTTTTTTCTGGCCAAAGAATCGACCATGTTTTTAGCAAAACTACATCACTGTGCCCATTTTCACGTGGTTTATTAAATAAATAGAATTTAAATCAGGCACTGTTTTGATGTAAACATAGCCTACCTGGTCAAGTAATAGATCAAGTTTGTACATAATTCATCATGCAGTATAGTTTTGCCTGGCTAGAACTCCATTGTGCCACATTCACAGATTTCTGTAGAAGCTCAACATTTGACTAGGAAATGGTAGAGACAAACACTGTGCATTATTCCATTACATTCTAAATGTATACAAGCATGTACCACATACAACATCAGACTTGCACTAATGGATATCTATCAAATTGTAACCTAGAATGCTACCGTCAAATAACATTTAATAAGAGGAAACAAATTATTTTTCTAAAGCTTTAATACCTTTTATTGTGTTCCTGATCAATGATATGCAAGAAAAGACAAACACTATAATCCTCTTCAGACATTCATAGGACCCCTTTGTTTTACAGACACATCTTTGAAACTCACATAAGGAAGATAAAACAATATGACGATACCAGATGTTTACCAATGTGGTACTATTAGAAAATGTAACCATGTAATTATGCAACCTTGCACACCTTTTTATATTATACAAGCAAAACAAGCTGCATCTGAATCTTAAAAGACCCAGTCATCGCTATCAGTAAAGGGCATGATGCTACCAGAGCAGTGATAACTTTTCACTTGCAAGATAAACAGAATATTGCATCTATTCAGAAGAGTGCTATACTGCTAACAAAAGGAAATCATTTGACAATGTTTTGACCGAAGCATGGAACTGATCAGTATGAATAACAACACTTTTGTTTTCCAGTAGGTTTAAGGATTTCAAAGACTAGATACTTCCTCTATGAAAAAGCACATTTTTCATGAACAAAATGAAGACAGGTAGCTTAATGAACATGCTGAAATAAAATACAAACCAGTGTGCTTTCAATATTATAAAGAAATTATGGTGTCTGTAAATCTGGGTGTTATCCTCATATTTTTGCTTATTTAGACAATTCACAATGTAGAGATTGGGTCAAGAATGGGCAGCCACTTACACTTACAAAAACAAAACAAAAAAAACACAGGAATTCCCATGTTACAGCCACACATACTCACCCTCACTCCTACAGGTAATTCAGAGTCACCAGACTAAATAATAGCATCTCAGGTTAAGACTGCTGATATAACCATATAAAATCGTTATTAATTACTTGGCAGATATAGGCATTTTGGATTGGACTTAGTAGTTTATGCAGTTCTAAGAACCTTTTTTTATTGTCATTATTCTATTGTCGTTCCATCATCCAGCAGGTGGTGGTAATGCCCCTTAATTGGCTTGCAAACCGCCAATAAACATCACAAGAAGAAGAAAACTGATGATAAAATGATAAGATCAAGTATTTTCAGTATCACATAAGCATAACAGCACTGACACTGTGTCTCTATAAGAGACAGAAGTTAAAGCGGTACATCAGGTAAAAGAGCAGCCAGGCACTGAATAGTGCACATTAACAGAGCTTGTGTATCCACTTTGTGTTGACAGGAAAATTATAGATTTCATATGGTTTAGACAGAGCCTTTAATTTAAGCTTTGAGTAATGACTTGGCTTTTGCCCTCTTACTCATATCATCTGAGTCCTGCTGTGTATATACTGGCCTCTGATCCAAGGTACTTGGTTTGGGTAACAGTATTTATCTCATAACCTGAGTCTGCTATGACACTTAAGTTGAGTGTATCATCAACGGACTGTACAATCCAGCAAGCCCAGCCCATATTTCCAGTCCAAGGACTAAAATACTCTGTGTGTTTGAATGTGTGATGTGTGCAATATAGGTTTCAGCTCCATAATGAGAGGCAGGCCTTAAAGCTGACAAAGTCCAGTTTCAGCTCTGTTTCATCAGGCAGCGGGAGTGTTGTCCAGCCTTGACAGTGAGCCTATGAAAGTGATGCATTGCAGGTGGGTTTGAATACTAAAAAGTAACGCTATTTAGTACCACTGCTGACATTCATTAATTTCTGCTAATTAAAAGTGTGCTGGGGTAAGACAAGTGATTATAGGCTTCAGTCTTTAACACAGAGCTTTTATGTACAATATGAAAACACTCTCATAATACTAAACCCTACTTGTAGATATACACATTTCTCAACATTTCTTTACTTTATCCTGCTGTTCTTATGTATTATATGATCTGGGGGACAGAAATTGAGGACAATTGGTAGAAACCACAAAATAGACAGACATTTCTAAAGAAGCATAATTGATAATGTAAGTCCAGGGGCAAAAGCAGAAGGAATAATAATTTTAAATTTGCTTTGAAAATGTCAGTCACATGCCTAAATACAAATTAGAGACTTGACCTGGGGTTCTGTGTGGTCACTGTTGCATGATGGATGACTTTTGAGCTGCAAAACACAAGGTAAATAATACTTTGTGGCACAAAAGTGAATAGGCATTAGGACAGAAACACGAGATGGCTTCACATTATTGTAGAGCTAATTTGAACAAAGAAATATACAAATGGAATAAGGTTGAGCTGAGAATTTTCATGTGAAGCAACTAAAGGTTTCTTTGTGATTTCTAGTGTAAACAATTTCAATGTCTTACCGTTTGTCTTCATTTGTGCTGGAAAATGTTCAGGAATTTCAAGGAAATGTGACTTCACATCGCTGATTGTAAGGGAAATGAGGGCATCTGTGAAGCTATTACTTAAAAAAAAGTTATGGTATTGTCATTGTGTTAATACCTAGCAAGTTATAAATAACACTTAATGGCTATCATGAAATCAAATATTATTCATTTAAGATATTTTTTAAAAGTCTGGGACAATACTGGGACTGAAGTGAGGCCTGTATTTGTCAATCTATCCTATTACCGCTGGGACAATAGTAACTTTTGAGTTGTTTATAAAAAATAAGTCTGTGGTTACAAGGTACTGCTAGTAGCTATAGCTTTATTTAGACTTCAGAGGTCTTGAATGCCAGAGGATACTGTCAAGCCTTGTGTGGATATTTAAATCAACAAAACACCAGTGTTTACAATACCCCAGTTTATAGACTTCACAGATGCTGGTCATGTCTTGTGCTTTGGCAATAGTGCAGTTGAAATCCAAATGTATAACTCTGAAATACATTTAAATATCAATTGCACATAATACCTACTCATATGATTCATTTCCACACATTATCTCCATATACAGTATTCTGAGCTGAGAAAGATTTGACAAAGGCAACAATTTGTTCACTTAAGCATTTTAATCAGGCACTTTTCTCAAAACATTTGTCTGGACAAGCCTAGAATTACATGTGTGACTATTTGGAGGAGTTTCTCTCCTCTGTGGCACCATTATACACACATTTTGAACAAACATGAAATGTAAGTGGCAGGCACAGTAACACAGTTTAATACAAGACAATACAAACAATAAGGTACCTTCATTCTCTTAAATAAGTAATTTGGCCATTGTCAAAATAGCATCCTTGAAAATTATACCAATTTAGCTTCTGAGGTCTGCCTATATAATAAATAAAAATGGTTTACAATGATGTTTTGCTTAAAATAATTGAGACTCTAAAACTGGATATTAAACAGACTACATGCTTATATAATAACTGGAAGGAGAGCAGAATCCACATTTAGGCCACAGCAGGGCTCTCTGTAGTTATTAATGCAAATTTTATTTTGTAAAAGCTGCCAAAGAACAATCATGATTGTGAATATATTTATGGCATAAGCATCATGTGAATTATGGCTAAACATGTACAATACATGGATGTCTTCTCAGTAACAAGGAAACATTCTCTGGTGGAACATTCATAAATATACACATTTTTTATTTTTCCATCATACTACATGTAACATTTTTAGTATTACTTTGAATCCACATAGTATCATTCTTTAGAGTGCTACTGAAAAGTGGGGGCAAATGTAGTCCAAAATAGCATTCATTACAGCTTGTCAGTTAATCTATACAACAAAATTCATTTGGATGGAAATTTATTCAGGGTCAAGACAGTACAGATTTAGAGCTCAAATAATGTAGCTTTAATATTTTACTGAGAAAGCGATGAGTAGACAGGACCTGCTCACATTCTCTGGAATTATTAGGAAAGCAACTTTACTCATGCAGTTGCTCAGTGTTCTCCCTCACATGAATTATTTTCACAATGCAAAATGAACAGCAGTAAGGCTCGACGTGAGAAATTAAAGCCAGGGCACCTCAAGCGCAGGTTCATTGGATGTCAAGTTACATTTTCCTTTGCAGAAAATAAAGGGAGTGTGTTAAGGACTAAGACAACTGTTCAATATTTCACATTCATGACTAATTCTTGATGCAAGATCAAACGCTGAATCTGTAGAAAATCTAACCATACAATACACTATTCTGACTGTTGTTTAATTTGTTTAAGCCAGAATGCCTCGCCTCCTCTTCTATAAATATTTACAACAGTCCTGTTACAAAAATCCCAATTCATAAAGCATTAATGAATAGCTTCATTTAAAACCACAAGGTTAAGAATTAAGAGATAAAACCAACTTACAGTACAAAAGGTATACAGTACAAGCTACAAATATACACATAATGAAATAAATTCTGAGGTTTTAGCAACTGTTGACACTTTAATGCCATTTCTTGTCAGAAACCACATGTAAGTATAAAAATATAGACAATGCTTCTGTACAAAATATTGACATCATGTATGAATCCCCATTCAAATGTGCAAATTAACACTGATCAACAGATGAATAACGAGTTGTTTTGACACACACACACACACACACACACACACACACACACAAAGGCAAACTCCATTTTGGCCTGTTAGTCATGTAGTTCATTTTACCTTCAGTTAGCACCGCAACTTCAACTATTTGGACTTCTTCATAAAAAAGAGAATAGTCTTGAAATCCTTTCAGGCTGCAGCCTCTGTGGTCATACAGTAGAATAAGTCTGGAACAGCCATAACTCCGTTTTTATTCACCCTTAAGAGTTGTCTTTAGAAATTAAATTCTCAGCTCTGCTTCCTCGCTGTGTTCCAAATTGTGTTCGGTTGTGCTGATCATGGATGCAGAGAGGCCCTGTGAGACACTGAAGGGTGTGACTGCAGGAGAACGTGCTGCCAGTGGGGAGAGAGAAGGGGAGAAACTTGGAGACATGGCAAATGAAGAGACTGATCCCTCGCTGCTGATGGGAGATCTTCGTAAAGAAGCCAAATGGGGGAACATCCTCCCTATAGCTGGCTTTGGAGGTACAGTTTTTGCCCCAGGGTGGGCCACAGAGGTTATGAGAGGTGGGGGATCAATTCTTGACTCTGCCTTTGCTTTGTGATGAAATGACCTGCGAGGATGAGGAGGAGCTGTTTCATCTTTTAAACGTGCAATTTCAGTAAAAACATTAGCTAGCGGTTGGAACTGGGGACACCAGTTTAGCAGGTAGTCCCAGTTATAGCTGCCCCTCAGTTCCTCATCACTGGCCACAATGGCTGTCAGGGAGCCATCAACAGCAGGCTTTCCATCCTCTGGAAAAGAATAGTCTTTAGGATGAGAAATGCTGAGCCCACGTCCTACACCCACATACCCACTGCTGTCATCCCTATAGACTGGCACCTGGCCAGTCAGTAAAGTACCATTTAGACTGCCCACTTTCTTCCCTTTGAACCAGTCTATGGAAGGCTCACAGGACACATCTGACAGCTGATCGGCATCCTGTTGGATTCCAGAGTCTGGACCTCGGGCAGAGATGCGCTCCTGTATGGAAGAGGAGATACTTGACACTCTAGGGTATTCATTAATCATTCTGATCTCATCGTCCTCTGCTGCCTCTGCAGAGCCACGCCCACTGGAGTGGGAGGGATCCAGGGATCCACCACGAGTGTATGGACCCCCACTGCTACTACCATGAGCAGCAGTGTATCCAGGGAGGGCCTGATGGTAAATCATCTCATCTGCTGCTATTTTAGTTTCTTCAAACTTGTGCAGCATGGTGCCTGATGTAGGTGTTCGTCCACACACTTTTTGCTCCCTTTTCTGACGTAGTAATTTAACAAAAAATAGAGCCACAGCAATAGTTATTAGTATAACAATGACCCCAAGTGAAACTGCAATGACGCTGATAATCAGCGTATTCATGTCTGTGGTAAGGCCAAAAGAAGTATGGGTCACATCTACAGTAACTTTGGCCACTGCTATGCGAGAGGTCTCCAGAGGGCTATGAGCAGTCACGTCCATTGTCATTAGACGCACCTCTCTTTTAGAGCGACTCATGTGTCTACTGTAGCTATCCATCTTTAAGGAAATGGCTCCTGTTGATTTATTGACTTCAAAGTAAGGTGAATTGTCTCGTAGAGAGTAGAGAACAATGCCATCCACACCTCCATCTTCATCTTTGGCTTGTACTTTACCTATGATCTGGCCTTTCTTTGCTCCCTCAGGCACTTCAAATGAGAACTCTGAGGAGGTGAAAACAGGATCATATTCATCCTCCCCAGTAACATAAACCTGCAATGTTACAGTAGCTGAATAGTTGCCAGCATCCATGGCAACAGCCACAAAACTGAAAGAATTTATCTTCTCAAAGTCAAAACTAGAGCGAGTCCGCACTTCTCCTGAAGTTTGGTTGATGAGGAAGGCCTCTCTTCCGTCTTTAGAGCTGTCTAACATGTAGTACTTCAGCTGTCCAAAAGCACCTCTGTCATGGTCGATTGCATGCAGCATGGTGACTAAGGCATTCTGGGGTTGGTTTTCCCTGATGCTTGCAGTTACTAATTTAAGGGGAAAGAACGGCCGGTTATTGTTGATGTCCTTCACCTCGACACTGACCGGGGCCAAAGCATAGTGCCCTTGACCATCAGTAGCTTGGACAACAATCATATGGAATGACCGTCTCTCGCTGTCCAGAGGTCTCTGCAGCTTCAGGGCTCCAGTCCACCGATCCACCTGGAAAAGCTCAGTCTCATCCCCTGAGCTTATCGAGTACTGCACCTCTCCATTGGGAGCAGAATCTGGATCTGTGGCAGACAGATGTAAGATTTCTGTCCCTGCTACTGCAGCCTCACTCAGCACCACACTATACTCTGCTCGGCTGAAAGCTGGAGGGTTGTCATTGGCATCTGAAACACTGACAAGGATAGGCACGCTGGAGCTACGTTGAGGGATTCCACGATCTGATATCACAACAGTCATATTATAACTTGGCACTACTTCAAAGTCCAGTTCACCCACCAGAATCAGGCTGCCGACCGTCTGGAAGCCCCGCCCTTCCAAGAAGCGCACACTGCTCTCAATCTGGAAGGCATTACCTGAATTTCCACTGGCAATGGCAAAATCAAAACCACAGTTGTCTCTGGACAGGTCTCCGTCTACAGCTTCTAAGGTCAGAACAGTTGATCCAGGAAGCCCATCCTCAGACACAGTGGCTCTATACTCTGACTGGTGAAAGACAGGGGTGTTGTCGTTGACGTCAGACACTTGTACCTGGACAGTGGCAATAGATGAAAGGGATTGAGTGCCCTGGTCTCGCGCCTCAATGACCACCAGGATGGAGGGATTCTCAAAGTCAAACTCTGTGTTTTGGTTGACAAACAGGGTACCTGAGAGGAAACAAAGAATATGGTCAATAAAAGTGGAACTTTATGTCAATCTCCTGTCTAGAGCTCATCAAAGATATTACCCAGAGTGGTTCACTATTAGAAGTAGCAATGAATTATTCAAATCAGTAATGAAACTTGTTAATTTTTTAAATATGGTAGCAGATTTGTTGTTGGAGGGAACATTATTTGAGGAAGAGGAATTGCATTAGAGAATAAAAGCCAGAACAGCTTGAGGCAAAAAAGGGCCTCTTTTATAACACATTTATTTTTAGATGCTATTTCAAGCAAAACATCTGAGGCAAATACAATTAAATCTGGCTTTCAGTGACTTTTAATGAACAAATTGATTAAATATTTTGCTGTGCCTGTTGCAAATATGTCCAAACCCCAAATGTGCATCCAAGTACAGCCTTAGGGGTTAACATTGTAATGAAGGATAATTAAGGGGAGTTCTAGTTAGAAACTGGTTATAAACAGCTTTAATTGTGCACGCAATTATCTTACCGTTATTTGGGTCAATGTAGAAGATGCCTCTAGATGATGACATTACTCTATATGTAATCTTCCCATTCTCCCCAGAGTCACGATCAGTGGCTGTTACTGTGATGACTGCACTGCCTGCTGGTAGGTGCTCTGATACAGTCACCTGATGAGAATATAGATATATGTATTGTATATCCATACCTGAACAATTCAGCAAACATGCCAATATGCTATACATTATGTATGCAGGTGGGAGGACAGGTGTGTAAAGGTAGCTGTACCTGATACAAGTCTTGAGTAAAGGTGGGGGCATTATCATTCACATCATCCACCAGCACAGTGAGGTTGGCCTCACTTTGATGTTTTGAGTCAGATGTGCGGATGGTCAGTGTGTACCATGTCCTTTCCTCATAGTCCAAAGGGCCAGTCAGAGACACTCCTCCTCCATAGCGATGAATTCCAAACATGCCGTGGCTGTTTGTATCCAGGTGTAGTGTATAGGAAAGAGCTGGCCCTGAGTCCACGTCATTCCCTGTAACCTGGGTGATAACTGTGCCAATCAGAGTATCTGTATGTTTGTGATAATAAGGTAGGGAGAGAGAAGAAAAGCAGACATTTACATTAGAAGCATGAAGAGACTCTTTTTGCTCTTTATTAAGAAATATCCTGTTCTGGATAATCTTGATCTAAGGGACAGGAAATGAACAGAGGAACTTGGCAACAGTTTGTTTCATAACAGGGTCAGACTTTTCTCACTGAGCTCTGCTGAGTGCGCTGCCAGGGAGTGTGATGTGAGGCTTTGTGATAAGATCACAGGACTAACTTTCACTGTGAAGCTGACTTACCCTCAGGCACATGGATCTCCCGAGGCAGAGGAATCATGGGACTGTTGTCATTGAGGTCAATGATAATCACAGTGAGGGTGGCAGACCCAGCCAGTCGCAGGGTTCCCCGGTCTGTGGCTGTAACAACAAGTCTGGTGCCACAAAATAAAATGTCCATTTTCATGAACCTGATGGCATATTGTTTCACCACCCACCCCACAAAGATCATTTCTTTTTAGCAATAAATAAGGCTCATTGTTTTGATAACTCTACACATTTACCAGTACATATTTTCAATATTAAAAAAAAGGAAATCATTTTTTTTTTAAAAATCACTATAACAAAATGTGTAAAAATAAAAAACATGAGTGAAAAAATATACCATCTGCAGGGTGAATATAATTTTTCCATAACTTTGAGTGGCTCTGGCATATGATCATTAGCTCATTTGCATTTGCTTCTAGACTTTCTTTTCTCTTTCTAAAACCGAAACTATTTTCTGAGCTATCCTTGTTAAGAGAACCTAATTTAAAGTGCAGTAGTAAGAAATGTAGAAATGCAACTGAAAGTCAGTCTAAATTGATATACTGCTTTTAAAAGTGGAAATATGCACAAGAAAAAAAAAGTAGCTTTTCCATTAAAAACAGGAACGTTGTTTGTGAGAGGCAATGAATATTATGACAGTAAGAAATATTAACAAACATTTAAACATATGTGTCAAGGGTTGAGATCAGCCAAAGAGGAACCACATGGCAGGATGTGATTAGCAACAAAGAGAAAAAGAGGAAAACTCACTTTGTTTGTGTCCAGATCTCCCGGTCCATTATGGCTGCAGTGGTGATGCTGCCGGTCAGTGGATCTATCTTAAACAAGCTACTCATGGATGATGACCTGATTGAGTAGGTCACCTGACCATTTTGACCCTGGTCCAGGTCATCTGCTGCAACCTGTGAAAATGACCACCCCACTTTGTAAATGAAAATACAGAAATATCTGCATTTGTTGTTTTAGTGTAACATGAACTAGTGAGCAAAATTGGATGTGGAAGTGAAGTCATAAAAATGGGCTATATGGCTTCAAAGTGCAAATGGTTCTATTTATTTAGGTGGGCCATTGAGAACCTGAGAGCACAGGCAAATGAACAGTTATTTCTCTACAGCACTGAAACTATCCAGATTTCTGAAGCTTGTGTGCTTTTTTTACTCTACAACTTCACACTTAAACAACAGCCAACCATAATAAACATGTGATGGGCAGGCTACTGCACCTGGATAATGGGAAAATCATAGCCTTGTGCTTCTCTAATGTAGGCTACATAGTTCTGGAGCTGGAAGCGTGGTAAGTTGTCATTAACATCCTGCAGGATTAAGTTGACAGCCATGTAGGAGCTGGAGGATGCCGTCTCAGCTTTCACCACCAGGCGGAGTTTCGGGGTCTCCTCAAAGTCAAGTCCTTCTGATTTCTCGACCCATATTTCACCTAATTCACAAAAACAGCAATGAGTCACATTGTACATCTGGAAAACCTCATTGTGTGGTGTATGTTGCCATCTCTGCATTTACCAGTAATGGGGTTAATCCCAAAAGACTGCATTCTGTTTCCACTGAAAATACTGTAGCTGATACCAGTTTGAGAGCCATCAGGGTACTGGGCCTGAGTCTGTGTTACTACTGTGCCTGTAAAATGAAATATACACTCTGTTGGAACATTTTATTTAGACTTTCACACATTTTCAAGTAAAAAGTTGAACTGTTATGATATCACTCAAACCTTTAGCAGTGTTCTCCTGCAGACTGACATCTCTAGCTGTGCGAGAGAAGCGAATCCCCCTGTAGCTCTGTTCCCTGATATAAATGATAACCACCCCCAAGGAAGACTGAGCTGGGTTGCCCTGGTCCATGGCCTGAACTATCAAAGTCCTTTGGCTTTGCGTCAGAGTCTGCAGCTTCTCTGTGGCCTGGATGTCTCCTGTCAGCGAGTTAATGGTGAATCCCCTCACAGGGTTGGCAAAACGATAGAAAACAGAACCATTAGCCCCAAAGTCTTTGTCCTCCGCCCTCATGGTAGCCAGCACTCGACGGCTAGACACACTGCTGGCTGAGATGTTTACAATAAGTGGGTCTTGAATGAAAAAGGGAGCATTGTCGTTCACATCCTGAATATAGACAATGACTTGAACAGAGGAGTTACGTGGGTTTGCAGGGGAGGAGTCGGTGGCACACACCTCAAAGGTGTAAGAGGCAGTTCTCTCTCGGTCTAGGGGTGTTGCTGTCATAATGCGGCCTGTGTTCTCATCTATGATGAACATGCTCTGGGAGCCACGGCTCAGAAAGTACAGCACCTGGCTGTTGGGGCCCTGGTCCAGATCAATGGCTTTCACTTCCAGGACCAGTGACCCAATGGGAACATCTTCTGAAACATCTGCAGTGTAGCTGCTGCTCTGAAACTGGGGGCTGTGGTCATTGATGTCCAGAACAATCACCTCCACAGTGGCAGTGCTGCTGAGGTGTGGGTGGCCCTGGTCCTGAGCTGTGACAATTAGCATGTACACAGCCCTCTTTTCTCGATCCAGAGGCCTTGAAGTGGACAGCACACCTGACCGTGTGTCCAAGCGGAAGTCCCCAGATGGATCTCCAGCTGCAAGGAAAGCAGTGGCAAATGGCTTTCTGAGTAGCAACACTACCCCCACAGAGTTATAAACATATAAAATTGTAGCAGTTGAGCTGACTGTTTTTCAGACTGACTGGCAAGAAAAACCTCTTACCTGTAATTCTATAGTTTATGTCCCCACTGACTCCTGCATCTGGGTCAGTGGCTCTGAGGGTGAATAGAGGCAATGCCTCCAGGTTTTCAGGTACCTCTATGCTGTAGTAGAGACGTCCAAAGACAGGAGGATTGTCATTCTCATCTAGCACTCTGATTCTCACAGTAGCTTTAGCATAGTTGGGTGGAAGGCCTCCATCTTTTGCATAAACTGCCAAAATAGAAGAGAGATACACAAACCAATGGCCATTTAAGATAATGAATGCCACTCTATTAATTTATATTACATATCTATTATGGCATGTCATAAATAGCCATGTTTCATCTGTGATTGTGTAGGACAACCAGGGAAGTACCTGTCACAGTGTAGTACTCCTGGAGCTCCCGGTCCAGCTGCTTAGTGGTGGTTATGACACCGGTCACTGGGTTGATGCTGAAACCTTTCTCTGAGATACCACCATATGCCACCTGTCCATTGGTTCCTACAGTAAAATATAGATAGTGACTATGCTTTATCTCAAAAATGGACCCCAAAAAAATTTAAACCACTAACAGAATGTCACCAAAGCTTCCTATGACCTGTAAATACTTGATAAAAACAGCAGTTTTGATTTATCCTGCTAATAGCTTTGTATACTTATTTGCTTGTCATTAGTTTTGCAGTCTAAGCATCTGGCAGCGACGGCCCTCCCTCACATATCTGGACACCAGATTGCATGTTAGCACAGAGCAGTCTGGCAACTTTACCTGTTTACTTCACTAATTGCTTTTGGAGAGAGTGTTTATAATCCTTCTGGTTAATGTACGTCTGACTAAGTCCATGAGAATGTGCACTTTATGTTCCAACCCCTACACTCCTGTGTAGTCCTCAATTAAAAACAACTTAATATCTATAATGTGAACTCATGCTGAGCACATGAAGGCAGAGAGCACATTCATTTTTGTTTGTCTTAACTGATAAAGCAGCACACTATCTGTTAAGACATAATCCACACACACATACTGTACATACAGCATGATTTAGGTAATCTGGAGTCCAAAAGATAACTACGTGTCTTCGTTAAAACCAGAAATGTTTGTTGAAAAGTTTTAGATGTCTAGGTTGCATGCACATTTTGTGTAATCAGCATTTCTATGATTAGATTTCAACAAGTAATTACAGTAGAACCTGTTTCACATCAAAGTATAGTTGTTTAAATGACATAGAAACAAAGGTTATGGTAACATAGATGTCTAAACATCAACTGTCACCAGATGTGGCACAGTTTTTACTCAGTTGTATTTTAAATGGCAAATTATCACATCAGTTCTCATTTGGAATGCATTGTTGGTTAAAAATTCTGATTACATGAACAGAAGCTGCAGTAACTAAGTGAGTACATGTTGTAGACTTCACCTTCATCCAGATCAGAGGCGGACACTGTCAAGACACTAGTTCCTGGAGGTTGGTTCTCAGAAATCTGGGCGTTGTACTGGCTCTCTTCAAACCATGGCACCTCATCATTAACATCAATCACATGTACACACAGCAGCTGGCTTGATGTGTGCTGGGGTATCCCATGATCTTCAGTGATTATTGTGAGGTTAAAGATGTCTAGCTCCTCACGGTCCAGAGGTTTGAAAATAGACAGAGAGCCTGTAACGAGAAGAATCAGGGGCGAAATGTGAGAAGAGATCGCCTGTGTGTATGTCTGTGCGGGTGAACTTTATTACAGCCTGTTTCACACAGGCAGTTACACAGGACAGCTACAGTACAAAAGCATGTTATCAAAGGCAATAAAACACCACCTTCCACAGTGGTGTGTAGTCAAGTGATTTAAAAAGCAAGTGTAAAAAGTTGCCGTGTGAGGGCCAAATCAGAGCTGATCTCCTTCACACGCACAGCTTTGCCTACCTGAGTGCTACCACCACCATTGCTGGCCACAGTTTACACGAGTTTCTGCTTGAGAATGCCGCAGCCATTCAGAAGAAGCAATAAACACAGTCTCTAGACACGCAACAGCCAGACTTGTCGTGCTCCGTAGAAATTAGGGGCACCCTTGGCATTTCATCATCTTGACCTAAAAGGGTAGAGCTTGCACTGATTCAATTTCAGTTTCATGACTTCAAATGAACTGCAACCGTTAAAGAAAAAAGGGACCAGGGCTGTTTTGATTTTAACATTTTTAGTGCATGTTTTTCGCTTTGTATCTTGTTAGCACTGAGATAACTTCCCCCTAAGCTTTTAATCTGGTAGGAGTTACTGTCTGGAATATTTTCACCTAATTTGACTCCTCTGTGATCCCTGGTCACTGATAACATATGGGCTGAAAAAAGACAGTGGGAAACAGGGGAATGTTTTTATTTTGAATGTTTTCAATTCCATCAACTAAAGCTTATATGGGGTTTGTGGCGCCAACACTTGGATTGCAGTATGAGGGTTAGCTGAGGTTGCACAGACAACAGAAGCCATTTATCAACATTTGATGTGTTAATCCCTGAAAGGGGTTGTCTTCTGCAGAGACATAATTCACCATATCACCAGTGCACTCTCCCTTTGCTCCAAAAGTGAAATTAATGATCTCTCATCTGACAATGAGTGATGAAAATGTGTCTCACCCTGTGACTTCATAGATTACTAACAACAGCTTGACAGTTCTGTCTTTTGTGGGTAGAAGCAATGCCAAAGTAATAAAAAGAGAGTGTGCAGAGATAGTCCCAGGTCTCTGGTCACTGATCCCAAAACAGGAGCAAACCAGGTGCTCAAAAGATTAACTCTGTCATTATTCTAACAAATAACCAGAGTGCATGAAAACACTTCAAGATGAGTGTACATACTGGGCTGAAGCCTAAATGACATGCATGACAGACACTGAGTGCTTCCATCACTGAGTTATTCCAAGAAGCATCCTGCTTGGTGACTTGAACGAGGAGGTGGAGCCAACATCGACACGTGTCTCAAACATCACAACAAAGCCCACGGGACCAAATAGCCCAAGGTCAGTTTTGACTAAGCGACAGAGTCTCATATAATCACACAAACACATCTGTGCATGCCTACACTCACACACACACACAAAAGCACACTAGTATACACATAAACATGCGTAACTGATCCCCTCTCTAATGGTTCCCAGAAGCCCGACCAGGAGGTTCTTTGGTCTTTCATGGGAATAGATCCACAATAACAGATGATGGGTTGTGTGCGTGTGCTTGTGCACTTACAGTATGTGTGTATGTGTGTGTGCAATATTTGGCAGGCTGTTCTGTCTGTCTGGCCTCCAACTAAGAGAAATAAGTCATGAAAGGTGAAGCAAGAATTGTGGTGTATTTAGAAGTAAGCGAAGTATTACAAGAGTTTGTGTGTGTTTATGGAGGGGGAGGTTTGGTGATTGTGGTGGTGCGGTATGTGGAAGCACAGGGAAAGGTGAGCACACATACAATGCAAAATAATATTTAGAGGTGGCACAAATGTTTAAAAAGTCCATGAAATGACCCAAACAGAGTTGAACACATACAGATTTGCTTGTTCACTTGAACTGAAAATGTTTCAGCTTGATCAAAGGATTTGCATGACACAGTAATGCTTAGCTGCTGAAATTCCTAACAGGTGCTGGAAATACACAGAGAACAAGATGGCAATTCTAGTGTTATTTATATGAAGAAACAGGACCAAAAAGAAGTGAGCCTGGTGAAAAACAAGCCACTGAGAGTCCAAAAAGACCTTTTCTGATAATATCTTGAAAATGGATTTTAGTCATTTGTTATTTGCAATTGTAAAAAAAAAAAAAAGCCACTATTTCATTCTAACGTGATAAATTTACTGTATACTGCTAATGTACTGTGTGTATCACTTTTATCCAGAACTGCATGTACAGTGCATGTGCTCAGATGTATGACTTATGCAATGCCATTACCCAACAGAATATGAGTGCTTTTGCAATACCTCCAATTATATTCAGTGACACTATTCTTTAAATGATTCGTTTCAACAACAACAGCAATATCTGGCAGCCACAGTATAGTTATGTTTAATAAAAGACTAACTTTGGTTAGTAAAAATTCACACTAATTGTTGGGCATGATGAGATGCAAACTGGCCTGTTAGTATTTACTCTATGTCACCATCCATCACCAATTCTCCACTATTAACTTGTGCCTTACAACACAGAGCACACACTACCTCCTGCACTGGCACTTGGCTGGACTTACCAGTGTTGGGGTTGAGGTTGAATGTTCCTCCAGTGTTTCCTGATTGGATGCTGTAGGTCACTCTGCCATTCTCGCCTTGGTCTGCATCTCTGGCAATGACATACAGCACCACAAAGCCCACTGGCTGGTCCTCCATCACGCTGACAGCTGTTGGCGAGCTGAACACTGGTGGATTGTCATTCTCATCAGTTACATACACCCTTGCCGTGACAGAACCCCAGCGCCTCTGGCTGGCATCAAGGGCAGAGTCTGTTGCCTTTACAACCAGTATCAGGTTGGAAGTAAGCTCATGGTCCAGCTCCTGACCCAAGGAGAGAACACCAGTGAAAGGGTTGAGGGTTAGTAGGCCAGGGGTGTTTGGCCACTGCTGGAGAATGGAGTAGCTCAGTTCACTGTTGGGCCCACTGCCGTCCTTATCTATGGCCTGGAAAGTATAGATGGAAGAGCCAGTCTCTATGCTCTCAGAGATGACGATGGTGATGGGGTCTTCAGGGAACTGAGGGGCGTGGTCATTGCTGTCCTCTACAACAATGTCCAGGTGGACCAAGGTGCTGCTAGGAGGGGCTTGAGAGAAGTCATCTACCTCAATCTGCAGGGTGTAGCGTGCATCTTGTTCATAGTCAAGAGGACGAGCCAGGTACACATCTCCCGTCAGACGGTCCACGACAAAGGTGCCATCTCGATCCGTACCCCCAACCACCGTGTATGTCACCTCTCCTTTCTCTGGGTTTTCTTCATCATAAAGGCGGACTGAACCAACAACAGAACCGGGCTTGGCCTCTTCAACAGAGTTGAACGTTACGACAAGTGAATTGATCTTAGAAGTAGGTCTGTTAATGCTGAGAACCTGCAATAAAGAAAAACATTGCATGTGTATTTGAGGACAGAGCAAGATGACAATAGATCTGATACTTCATTTAGATGCCCAGTGGCAACTTAAGTTTACAATTTTCTATAAAAAGAATCAAAATATTTCATGCATTTCAGGAAAAGCAAAAGCAGATTTTGTAAGCTCAACTTTCTTGCACTGCATGTGCTCACTGGGAATAAATGAAACCAGTTACATGAGGTTTTTATAGACTTGAGTATCATGCCTGCTAGCATTAATCACTATCTGATATGTATGTTGCTGCCAGGAAAAACAACAAATGACAAAAGCTGCACAATCAGAGGAGGAAATGGTGAGAGGGGTCATATTACTGGACTGTATATAGCTTCACACTTCCTTCAAGGGGTAGATCAAGCATCTTCAACATTATTAAATGAAGAGAACCATAAGTAAAACTGTACATAACACAGTTTCAAAAGAAATGTTTTTGTTTTGTTTTTCTTTTTTGAGACAAGCATGGACTGAGAACGTATAAGCAGCTGTAAAAGGGAAAGGGAGAAGGAACAACTGTTGCTCAAATTTTCAGCAGCATTACTGACAGTGTTTAGTAAGATGAAGAGGTGACCTGGATCCTCAGTACTGGATCCTACAGTGCAGTTCCTACAGTAAGTGGGCACTCAAAAATATGCTGTGTTTATAGTAAAATCAGTTCCGAGTTAGATGAAAAAGGAATATTCCTGAAAAAAACTGTTTATATGGCAACTGTATTTTCTAGGAACCTAAACATTTACCTTCCTTCCTGGATTCTTCCATTTTGTCCATTTTTTGTATTAAATATTAAGTGAATTACCTTCAGAGCTGTGTTCTATATTGTAGTCCTGCCGCTCTTTGATAAAAAAAAGGCTACTGTATTAAAAAAAGTGAGTATGACCTTGATTAGAACAGTCTACAGCTGGGCCTCATCACAAGCCAGCTGGGAGCATTTCATTCAGGCCCACTTTTCCATTGCAGATAGAAATTCCTCTTTTGAAAATTCACAGGGGAAGAAAAGGGAGGGGATGGGAGGGAAGCTTGTCAGAAGTGAGGCTGATATGTCTACAACTAGTCTGAGGGGCCCAGAGACATGGATCCTCTCAGCCCTGAGTCTATTCTTTGATATTAAATAGGTGTGTAGTGAGGGTGTTTGCTGGCTGGTCTCCAGTGGAAGCCTGACCTGAATGGTGAGGGAGCAGGAGGTGCTGCGAGGGGGCAGTCCTCTGTCAGTAGCTGTCACCATCAGAGTGTACTGGGCCCGCTCTGAATGGCTAAGAGGGGATGATGAACGCAGCTCACCAGTGTTTGGATTCAAAGAGAAACGCTCAGCCCTGGGACCTAAAGGAAACAGAGTTTAACTGGAGATGTGTGTGGGAAGGCTACAGTAAATATACAAACCCAGCAAATCTGTTGTAGCAGTTTGTCACCATTAAATCAAAGCCATTTTCAGATAGAAGTGACAGATGTTGCAAATCAGTGTCATTTGTTTACTGTATTTGCATGCACTTTTCAATGATACACAGTTACAAAGTGCTTTAAACTAAAAGAACAATGTTAAGCACGCCTAAATAGCAAGGATACAACACTGGAAAATAAATACAAAAACAACAATAACAAAAAAAAATATGTTTAAAAAATACAAAACAATAAAACAACAATAAGCCCGTCAAGGTGTCCTGATATACATCATTCTCTTCATCAAATATCAGGACACCTCACTGAGAATTACCAGTTTCTTAAACCACTCTGTGGAGCTTACTTACACACACGTAATAAATGTTTTAGTAATTAGTTAGCACATATAAGATCTCTCCTCACTGCCCGCAGATACTGTACTATACCTGACAAAGAGTAGATTATGGTGCCATTCTCCCCTTCATCGGGGTCTTTGGCTTGCAGTGTGCTCAGTAAATAACCAGAAGACTGACCTTCTGTCACCTGTGGGTGGAAAAAAAAATAGATAGCACTAAAGCCATGAAAAGCAATTTGTTTTCTTGTTGTCTGTGTTTCTAGTCTTGTGACATACCTGTATGATGAAGTTTTTGCCTGACTGGCTTTGGGTAAAAACAGGGTCATTGTCGTTGTCATCCAGGACAGTGATGAAGGCTGTGCCTGTGGCACTTCGTGGGGGTGACCCTCCGTCTTGTACCACCACCAGCAGCTGGTAACTAGACTGTTGCTCTCTGTCCAGAATCATCTTTGTACTGATCTCACCTACGGAGAGAAGGGGGTGGATGATACTTAGCTATATTTTGCCATGGCACTATTCTGTAACAGTAGAATACTGATGAGAGACTTAAGACTCTGCAGGTTGTGATCAATGAAACACAGGTAATAGATGTGCACAGTGTGCAGATGTGCATGTGCACACACACTCTCTCATACCCCAAATAAAGAAATTTTGAAAGGTTGGCAGATGCTGTAGAGACACAACTCAGCCAGAAACAGATCACAAATCATAGTCTGAGTTCTACCCAAAGACTAACAGGCTCAGCAGGCCAATTAGAGCCCAGCGAGATGCTTGGTGCTGCTGTCATGATCATCTGACTAATTTATGATAGTGGGGAAGAGACAACTGTCATCTGTCATCTATTAGAGACGACTCAGTGGATTGAATAAGCACTGATGTGAGTTTTTTTTCTACAAACAATTTCAATTTTTTTGATGAAACAATAAAAATGTTTGATGTGATATCATGATAGCTTGTTTTTCTTTTCCATAGAAATGAGCGACTTGCTGTTATTTCGGTTTAGTTTTGGTGTGTGCGCACTCTAGAGAAAAATATAACTAGTGTAAAAAACTGATCATTTTGAATGTTTGGATCAGGCATGATCTAAATTGATTTGAGGACATATTTCACATAATCTAAAAAAAGAAAATTTAGCAAATAATATTAGGAGTGATGCTTTTCAGCAGCTTTATTAGAGCACAATAAGGCAGTCGGCAAAAAAAAAAAACAACCCACCACACCATTCAATCCACATTGTTGCTTTAAGACAGCAATCCAATAAACCAGCTGTGACTGCTGCTGTGATTAAACTTAACACATAAAAATTTCAATTAACCTGTGTGAGTGTTTATCTGGAAGTGGCGGTCAGGGTGCAGGAAGCGATAGCTGAGGCGTCCATTAAGTCCACTGTCTCGGTCTGTGGCCGACACATGACCGAAGCCTGTTCCTGCAGGCAGGTTTTCTCTCACAGCCATGAAGACCTTCTCCTGCGTGAGCCGAGGAGAGTTGTCATTCTCATCAGTCACTGATATCCGCACCGTGGCACTGCCTGTCTTCTTTAAATGCCCATGACCTGCACTGGCCAGCACTGTTAGAAGATACATGTCCTTGACTTCTCTATCTAGGGCACTCTTCACAAAAAGCCACCCACTGTCTGCAGCAATACCAAACCCTGCAGCATCTCCATCTGGACGCAGGTGATACACTAAGGCACTGAAGTGAGCTGAGCCAGAGGTTTCTCTGCTCAGAGCTCTGACTTGCAGGAAGCGTGTGTTTATCGGAGTCCCTTCTTTTAGTTCCACACGGTAGGTGAGTGTATCAAACACAGGTCCCTGGTCATTCTCTGCCTGGACATGAACCACAAGCATGAAGGTAGCACTAAGTTGCGGTACTCCACTATCCTTGGCAATAACCTGGAGGTCATAACGGGGAGTGTTTTCATAGTTGAGGCTCCCCACCAATCGGATCTCTCCACTGCTGCGCTCTGTGCTGAAGGTCCTCTGGATTCCACTTGGAGAAGAAAGGTCAAAGGTGAGCTGTCCATTAACTCCAGAGTCTTTGTCCTCAGCTTGGACCCGATATACAACTGTGCCTATTTCTGTGTGCTCTGGCAGCAGCAAGGATTCCGAGGAGGCAGGCAGAAAAATTGGTGGGTTATCGTTGACATCTGCAATGGTAATGTGGACACGAGTCTGGCCAAAGGCAGGGGGGTTGCCATTGCGGGCCTGCACTTCCAAATCAAGAGCTGACAGCGCTTCATGATCCAGAGGCAGGCTGGTCCTTAGGGCGCCAGTGTCAGTGTCCACTGTAAAGTAGCCTGTGGGGTCTCCAGAACTGATGGCATAAGAAATATCTCTAGAGGTGCCTGGAAAGAGAGAAAGATGACGAAAACCAGAGACACATCATGGCTGAGGAGGCAAAGCACTTAAGAGTATATGCCAAAGATATCTTTTTTTTTATTTTCATAACTGTAACAGAATCCTAAAAATGAATATATAAACAAAGTTGTGAAATGAAATTGTTATTTCAGAACTAGCTGTGTGTAGAGGCCTGACGCCTATTTGTACAAGTGTTGCATGCTTTTCAACACAATCCAGTGTAACTGATACTGAACTGTTCCACACGACCTGGGGGACTCAAATTTAGTGAATGAGTGAGTACAGTAAGTGACAAAGAAGAAGGAGAAGGGCATGTGTCCTCACCTGTTTTACTGCTGGCCTGGACGACGCCTACGACTGTCCCCCGCAGGACATCCTCTGACACAGTGAAGTAGTACTGAGCCTGTTCGAACACAGGTGGTGCCACCAGACCTGCCACGATGCTAATGTTGACTCTGGCATTGATGATGGTGCCCAGACCACCACCATCCTGAGCAGAGATTACCATGGGAATGACAGAGTTGGCCTTCCCATAGACAGACCTAGACAGGGAGATAACACCTACAAAAAAGGTCGCAAACACAGGTCAAACTGGATATATTTATATCACACATTACAAATCATGTAAGACAATAATGTGATCAAATTGCAGGAGGAAAATGCAGGATAAAATCAATCAGTTCCTTAAATAATCGAAATCTTGAAAAGTATTTGTGCCAACCTGTGTCTTTGTTGAGCGTAAAGTATGGGGAGCCCCCACCAGGGACCGTTTTGTATGTAATTCTGCCATTCTCGCCTGAGTCTGGGTCATGGGCCGTCACTCTGACAACAGATGTCCCAGGGGCGCTCTGTGTGCTCAGACTGACAGCATAGCTTACTGGGTAGAAGGTAGGTCTGTTATCATTAATGTCGACCAGATCTACCTTTACATAGGCTACTGAACTCAGTCCACCCTGCAGAGGAAACAAAAAGCCCTTTTGTAATACCTTTATATACACTAAATCGTGAACAGAAAAACCATACCTGAATGCAGGATTGTGGCCACATTAATAGTGCAAGTTAAAACCAGCAGTAAATTTCAGTGTAGAGCATACCCACTAAAATATAGTCCCAGCAGGTTTGTCCAGGAATACAGATTGATAGTTTCCCTCTGGAAAGCACAATATGTCATGACCCATGGAGGGTGAGAGTGCTTGCTGCAACTGAACAATCAGTTTCATAGTCTTCATTTACAGAAACTACAGTGCAGGCTTTTCGTTTAGACCAGGTGGCAAAAATGAGGGAGGCAGCAGTCCAGCTTGTTCAAATATTAGTGCCTGCCAGTTTAGGCATTTCTCCATCTGACTGCTTTAACATGGGCACAATAATATTCTTTTGCTTTTAGCTGTTTACTTGTTTATAGGTCTTATTTGGCATAAACAGGATGCTATACTAACTTTTGAGAAAGTCTGCCATGGAGACACATTCAAACTTAAATAGTTTTACTTGGCGCAGAACAAAGACTTTCTGCATAGTTGGTGATGTCTTTGCTCACCTGTCTGTATGAAAAGAATGGCTGTTGTGTTTATGACTAGAACGGCTCAGTACATTCATATTGAGCATTATTTCAGAGTGAGGTGGCTCACCCCATCCATTGCAGTAACAGTAAAGTCGAAGCTGGCTGGGCCTTTATCTCTGTCTAATACACCATTAGTGCAGATCTGGCCAGTCTCCTTGCCAATGGTGAACTGAGAGGGGACAGCACTGTTAATGCCAGAGCCAAGGGAGTAGGTAATGGAACCAAAGGAGCCGCCATCTGCATCTGTCGCAATCACCTGCAGAGAAGAAAACATGCTATTGTTTAAACATTCCAACACTGTGAGTTAAAAATTTAAATTTATTAAGTTAGAAGGGAAATATCTTGCTAATAAACACAGCAGTTTCCACATTCATTACTAATATTACTGTCAAGCCACAGCAGTTCATATCTAAATTCTAAGAGTGATGTCAAACCTCAAGCTGAAACAAGAGCACCACACCATTTTGAAAGTATCTTTGGACTTGTTCTTTGATGTGTGTTTGAGCCAGAGCATGAGCCAAACAGACCCTTTGGCAGAAAGGTGCTCAGAGGGAAGGTAGGGGGTTGGAGGGAAGGAGGATGGCTTCTACAGACTCTGGGAGGGCTGCCAGCAGGAAAACTGCCTGCTTCAGGAGTGGCGTCTGTCTGCATAGGACAGTGACAGGGATGGCAGGGGAACAGTGGGATACCACACAGTGCAGCGCATTATAACCTAACGTAATTCCCCACTTGTGGTCTGGTTTTAATAATGCCGCACATCAACAGAAAGTTGGAACCGCTGGAGCTATAAAAGCAGCTCACAAGCCATCAGCCAGGGAGCCGACTCAATTACTATAGGATCTCCAAGGACAGCGCAAGGCAAACAGACCAATCAGATGGAGCCCCTAGGTACCGCTAGCATAATTGTTTGCAAGTGTTAGCTCTGGATCACAGTTGGCAAGCGATTACAGTAGAGTTAAACCTCACCAATTGATTAGAATGCTTATTCTTATAAATGGATCCTTTTAAGAAAGTACTAACTGGAAGAAAGAAGCTCATATCACGCTCTGGTGCTTTAATACTCAGCAGCAGGGAGCCTGCTACGTTTAATACAGAGTAGTCATTGGGAACATTGCCAAGAAAAATAATGCAAGCCATGCTTATCATCAAAAGTTGACTTTTAAGATGGCATTGGTATGAGTGCAAGTAGATGGAAATCATTAATTTAAGGTGATGAAGGTTTGGCAGTGGTAATTCAGGCTCCAACCCCTTCCTGAGCAGATGGCAGACGGGGGACTCAGTAGACAGCATGCCCTGCACTCTTGACTGTAACTCCTAACAGAGGGTGACTGGAGTGTAGGAGTGAGGGAGTTGTAAAGTTGGCACATATGCAAGCCAAAAAGAAGAATAATAAACCACATGTGGAAACGGGAAACCAAGAGCAATACAAGAACGCTACTCAATCTTCTAACACAGAGAGGCTTGCAGCTTACTGTAATATTTTATCACTTTGCAGGAGGACAAGTGTCAGAGTGTGTCAGCTGCAGGGAACGTTGAAGTAGCATTTTAGCACAAATAGCTAGGTCTTGTAAAAAAAAAAAAAACTTTTAAAAGCCAGCACAAATACTACAAACATTTCCAAAGTGTTATATGAATATACAGCACATCCTCTCTTGTTACTGATCCATTCATGACAGGCACTGGATGCATTTGAAAAGACTAAATTCTGCTTTCCATTTCAGCCACAATCATCCATAAAAACATTTGCACAAGTACAAAAAACATCACATACTGCATACAAAGCATGCATTTACTGTATGAAGGCTGAACACACAACTCACGCAGATTTGAGTGCAGTGGTACAATGCAGTGTGTCTTAATGAGATACTGAGTGGTTTGTGAAGAATGAGTTTAGTAAAGACTGGGCACTGAGTGATGTGTACTTCATGAAATAAATGTACATGAGAAGAATCCGGTGATCTAATAATTACACATTTCCCAGTGCTCCAAGTACTGCATAAGGTGGTAAAGATATTTACAGTTTGAAAACCTGAAAAGATGTTCCACGAGTTCAGTGTGCAACTTTTTGGGGGAATGTACTGTAAGATAAAGAACCACACAATCACATTTTCATAAATCCTCACCACTGTATGTCAAATGCCTGAAGCACTCAGTCCATTTTAGAATCTGTAGAGACTGTGATTCCACTTCCACTCTAATTTATAGGTTAATAGCAGAATATCGGTGTCATCTTTCTGGAATAAAGAGGCTTGTCTGTCCAGGAAATTATAATTTGCCAGCTGCCCCGTATGAAATGACATACGAAGTCGTATGCAAATGAAAAATGAGCAGACAATTAGTCAAAACCACAAACCATGAACCTTGAGAGATGAGGTTACCCTAACACAGTGTGGCCTCTGGCATCAACATTTCTTCCATAAATGTCTGATAAAAAAAAGGTTAGGATGAATCAAGTAGAAATCTCAACAGTTATAACAAGATTCTCACAAAGTCTTGAGTAAAGACTGAAGCTTGCTTTGGGTATTCAGCTACAATGTCACATCCATTATTCATCTGAATATTATACACTTGTACACTTCTTTATTTTCCATTTCAAACATCACTGTTAATCTTCATTCTTTTATTAACATAAGTTATAACATAATTCACATGCAGTAAGTAAATTAAGATTACAACCTCCTCTACATGGACATACTGTAATTTTTTTAAGTGACATATTTGTAACTAGAAGGTAATTTAAGATATGGCCCTTCACTGCTTTATCGTATCCATCTAGACATAGATATGAGGGGCCTTTCTTTCCCACTAGCTTTTTACTACAGTGTATAGGTATTTCACAAACTCTCTAT
>NW_018128010.1:468114-476714 GCF_001952655.1 Monopterus albus | reverse complement strand
CTACACCCCATGTGTGTGAGTGAGGTATGATGGGAGCTTTGTTATCAGCAGGGGAAAGGCAACGTTTGGTCAAGACCTTAGTAAAATAAGCTGGGGGGGATCCAAAGATAACTGGGGCACTATGTGGTTCTCCCATCAGATTCCAGGAGCCTTCCAGGGAAGACTTTCTGACTGACTGACTGTTCAATCAAGGGAACAGGTTTCACAGGAGAGAACGTGTCTATGTATATTTATGTGTACTACGCTTACACGGAATAATGATCCTCAGGCTTCTGGATGTGCCAAAGTGTTCTGGCCCATCTAATGTCCTAAAGCTGTGGCCTGAGAGCAAATCAGCCCTGGAAAAGAACAAGCCCAAAACATGGGTGGTTTCTATTCTTAGAGTTGAATTTCTTAAAAGCACAATTAGAATTTTTGTACATGATTGACCACTGGGGGCTTTTATTTCTCATTCTTGAGTTTTTGTAGATAATGCAAACACAAGTATAGATGGGTGACAAATTCAAGGAAAAACCTGAATAAATGAGTGGTCTCCTCCAGGATGACAGTGCCTGCATCCATAGGGCATGGGGAGTCACTGAATAGTGTGATGAGTATGACTGAGTCATATGCTCTGGCCAGATCTCAACCCAGTTGAACACCTGAGAGAGGATATCTTTTGGAAGAATGGTGTTCATCCCTCCAGGAGAGTTCAGAGACTTGTAGAACTAACGCCAAGGTGCGCGCACTGAATGTGTTCTGGTGTCACGTGGTGGCTCAACACCTCAGTAAGACATATGTCAGTAAGGCCTCATTTGTTCAGCCGCTCTTCTCTCCATCTTCATTGTGCAGATATGCAAAAGAGCTCCACTCCGCAAAGAAGTAGTGCAAAAAACCTGAGTGCATGAATGATGTAGAGCTGATACAACAGAGACAAACAAGGGGTGAAATGAAGGTGATGTAGTTTCTAATCACACTCTCAGTGTTTTAGAGTGCCCAGTCAAACAAATCTGCCTCATGTATTTCTCAGTGAAAACAGCCTTTCAGGACTTTACCTCTGCCAATTTAAATAGGCCACAAATGACGGAGCAACCATGTAAATGTTTGCCAACTGAGAAATTATCACACACATCAATCAAACTCTGCATGCACATGTTCTATGAGTGCACCTTAGATGTGTAAGCAAAGACACAAATGTACAAACAGTAGGGATGAAGTCACTGCTCACCAGTCTCATGATGCCTATGGAGCAAAATGCCATGGCCACGTTAATTGTGCACTCATATTACACCAAAATCTTCTATGTATTTGCTGGGTACTTTGCTAACAAACCAAACACAGATGAGTATGTACCTGTGGCTACTGTAACTCTGGCCCGTATTAAACTTTGCAACTTTGTGGCATAATGAAACGTTCAGAAAATATTTGATGACATTTCTAAATCTCTTAGGTTCAAATTTATGGCTTAACTTGCTTTTATCATACTCAGAGGGTGCTGTTACTAAAAGCACCATATGTGAAACACTGGCCAGTTGGCCAGACAGCTGAGATAAGTTTTAAAAAAGTGCTGAAGTTACAGAGAACAGAGTGAATGTTGAACAGGAACAAGTTTTCATCCCTAGAGATCTGGAATAAAGACAACACTGGTTATTGAATGGTGGAGACCTATTAGGGGTGGGGGTCTGATTATTCCACCAAGGGAGAGATTAGTTGCCCTATTTATGATGGGTAGCTTCACCTGAAATAATGTTATATAAATCAGTTTAAAGGATTACAGCAATATCAAGACCCTTTCTCCAAAAGTGCAAACTTTACAGATATCAATTCAATAATGCCAAATAATCAATATAAAACTTCATTTTAATGGCAGTTTTACAAGCATAATCATTTAAGACTGTAACAGTAGGACCTCCACAAAAGCAATTAGAGGCAGCACATGACAGACTGATGGACGGACATGGAGATCATTAAAAGACAGTAAAGGCAAAGAGGAAATCGTAGGCTCAAAGAAATTAAATGAGTGGGTGAGTGGCAGAAATCTGGACCGAGATTTGCTTTGAGCTTTCACAGCTGGTGTGAAGCCATGCACACTCCTCTCCCTCTATTGTCCTGGCATCACTTCTGAGGAGAATGAGGTAGAGATCTCTTAAAGGCTTGATTCACTACTTACTAAAGTTGGCAGGTCAGAGACTTTGTGACGTGTCCACCACCACACCAAAGACCCAGATCCAGACCACGAGGGCCTGGTGGAAGGAAGAAGCCCACACATTGTTGACAAAAATATGAAAACACCAAACATTTTCAGGCAGTGTTGTCTGGATTTCAACCAACCATATGAGAAAGATTTTGGCAGAGACTTGCGAGACATAAAGCTGAAATCTTCACTGCATAGTTTAAGAGATGTGTAAGGGCAATGAAATTGTGACAATGAATACGGCCAAACTGTGGCCTGTGTTACCTGGCTGTATTTTTTGCTGCGTAGACTTCCAATCTCTGGTAGTGTAAAACAAAAAACAACAGCTCTTTAAAAGGCATTACAGTCCCTTTGTCTGTGTAAAGGAGAAGGAAATGCTTTGCAAAGTGACAGTTTCGCTCTTAGCTGCATGCTAGTTTGACTTTGGAAATGATATTTTGCTATGAAGTCGAAGCACTAGTCTAAGACAATGTCAAGTTTAGGGCCTAAATGAAATGTTTATGGCACTAAAGGCCATGAGTAAATTAAATTCTACTTCATGGCAATCTGTCTAATCAATTTTAATATTACAGATGGAAAAATGGTTTGATGTTGATGCTGCAGGAAAAGTCAGAGGGGCATCAAAAACATTAAGATTTACCCTCTGGGGACAAGTAATAATCAATCACTCTTTGTTGTTTCCAGAACAGGGGACATTTGGTTTGCAGCCATGTGAATACAAACAAACAACAATAAAACAAGTAATATGATTTAGTCACACAGCAAAATGACAAAAGCCCAGACAAATGGCTGAGAAATTTTCAAAATGCCTCTCAGTTAGTCCACATTGTGACAAGAATTTGCCAGGCCCACTGACACTGAAAGTCCTTGTGGCACAAACCCTAATACAACGACCAGATGGGAGCAAGTCAAACACTTTAAACAAGGACAAGCCAGAATAGCCTCAGCCTTCCTAGAAACATGCTTGTTAAAGTTGTCAGAAAGGTGGGCTTAGCATACCCCAGTAATTTTACTTGACACCTTGATAAGACTATTACGCCTACTTTTGCTGGACAAGCTAAGGCTTCCATACCACACCACAATCATAGTGAATCAAAGTGAATTTATCGTAAATTATGTTCCAACAGTTTCCAGGATACCTTATAATGCAGCATGGCTGACAAAGCCAACTGTTGACCTTAAGGAAGCACAAGAGAAAAGGCCACAGGGGTGATGGGAGTGTCAGGTGTTGGAGGGTTGGATGGACTAACGCACCAATAGCACCAGGCTCTAACCCCACTGCTTCTGGGAAAAATCCTTTTGGTTACACTGGCATTGCTGCAGCCACTTATTCGTTATAATTACATAACAAACAGCTATACTTATATTCATTATTAGCTATTCAAAATAAAAAAATCTCTTTCAGTATCCCTGCATGACTTTACATGAACAATTGATTCCAGATTTGTCAAGTGCTCCTTTGTACAGATGTTCATTAAAATACATCTGCTGTACGGGGGTAAGCCACTGAAAGACCATATAACTGTCAAGGTCAATAATCATCTTAATCATAGTTATTTCTCCAAAAATATACAGTTATGTGCCAGTTTCCAAATCATATGATAAAGAACTGTACTTTTACTAAAGAAATGGGTTCCAACTGTCCTTACAGAGCTACACAAGGCAAGTTTATTTATATATTTTCTTTTGCAATGGCAATTCAAAGCGCTTAACACAATGCACACAGAAAGATAAAACATTAAAATGGATAAAACATTAGAATACAAATTAGATAAACCATTAAATATTACATTAAAGCAGCAATTACATGACAGTACAAGTAGCAACATGTATGAGTAGATACCTAGTACTTTGAAGTATAACTGTGGCAAACTGTTCTCAATATACTTGTACCCCTTTACTTCAGTCTTCCCAAGACTAACCTCTGAGTAGTTTACACCAGAGCTAATTATTCAATCAGACTAGAACTCCAGATTAACACGAATAAACTCATTACAAATGTGCTTAAGGATAAACATGACAACAGGTAATGTTCTGCAGTAAATAGTCTCGATATAATTCTAACTAACACTACTTTAGGAAAAACTGAGTAGCTTTAGTTTGACAGGTCTGCAGTGGGAAAGCACCATTTTGCCAAGCCTGTGGCCCCAGCATGTCCTACTGTCTTACTTTCTGTGACTGGGACTGTCTCAGCTCCTTTAAGACATTAAAGAAACTACCTTCTGACATGAGGAGGCAAAGAAGTATTGATTTCTAAATCAACAAGGGTTTCATGAACCGCACACATCTTTCTCTGTGTGTAGTACACCAACATAATGTGCATGTGCAGAATCCATGTTAAGGGGAGCAGGTTAGAATGGTATAAAGGCCACATATCTGGCAGAGGAACAGAGAGGAGGGAATATAGCAGGCAGGGATATAATGACACTCGGTGCTAGAGTGCAGACACGAGACAGGATAAGGATTCTGTTTCTTTCCTTTCCTCTCACACATCACTCATCCTAACTGCTACACTGCTGGAAAAAAAGCAAGTCAGAATGTCACAACAGAGTTCCTGTGTTTGAAGCGAGTAGAAGGTCAGTGTACTGATTAATTACATGTGATACAGCCTGTAATTTAAATACACAAAGCCAGAATCTGATCTGCTTTTTTTTTATGTTACCAAAAAGTATTTTGGAAACATGCAAAAATCAAGGCTTGTTCATTGAACTGGCTCATTTAGTTTAGAATTTCTGTTCTTTTAAGCTTAAAAATGTTGTGACATTTAGCGTGAGATTTGAAATTTGGCAACACATTTTCACAGTGTACTGTCCTGCTGTCTCTCCATGGTTGCTGGTACATCCCTATTTCAATTACATGAAATCCACACTAAAGTTAAATGCTTGAAAAAACAATTTTAAAGACAAAAAGAAAATTCTTCAAGTGAAGGGCAAATGCCACTGTTTTGGAATAATTATACTTCTTTTGATTAAAACTTTCAAGAATTCCACACGTTAACATCTGTAGCACAAGACTGAGTAGTGTTCCAAAACTCAATCCCAAATCAAGTTGCATTCATTATCATAAATATGCCCTAATGAACCACTAGCAAATAGGCACCCTGTCACTGGCTCTGTTCAGTATGCATAAATAAATACATATGTTTTTATTATAAAAATATCTTCATTTTCATGCAGTTCAGTCTTCCCTCAAGGTGTTTATGGACCTGTCAGGGTCCAGAACATCACAAGTGTCACAGTACTAGAATAACATCATCTATGCATGCACTCTTTGTTGGGTGCAATTTAAAAGGAGTGACAAACTTCAGTTGTTGCAAATTAAGTGACCTGTATTTTTAAAAACTCTCATTAGACTGAAAGATCTAGCTTTCATCCAGACCTTGCAATCTGGAAGTGATTAAGCATTAAACCATTTCCAGGTTTCCAGAAAAGGCAAAACAGGAGGAATATTGTGTCGCTAAAGAAAAAAAAAGTTAGCTACTAGAGCTGCATAAGGTGGAAGCTGCATTTGAGAACAGACATAATATTATTTTTCAGTTTTTAAATTATCAGTTAATGCAGTTTAAATTGTTGAGAGAAAGACTTACTGAGAGCAAAGAAGTGGGGTAATGTGGGTAGCTCGGTCCTAGGCCATCAAAAAGTAATGTGACTTGAACACCCTGAAAACTACTTAAGGTGCTGTTAAAAGCCATCTGGTGTATATTAGCCCAGTCAGTATTTAATGTGAGGTATGATCCCAACAGGTAAACTAAAAGAATTAGATTTGTAGCTCTTATTTAAAATGTCCTATAGAAGGACAAAAGAACAAACTTGTGCAATTTCATTTTGAAAAGCAAATGGATGAAAAGGCCAGTGGGGGATCCTGGGAAAGGCCTGCACACCAGGCGTGTTGTTGACCTTGGTGTAGGGTTACAGCTGTCACAGAATTCACCATAATGTGCAGCTTTTTCCACCACTGACAAACTCTTCGCACACTATACCAGGAATAATTCTCAAGGAAGGTTTTACTATGGCTAGAAAAATAAATATGACAAAAACTCCACTTGAAGTGTGAGAAGTGTGTGGTGTTAAGCTCTGCCCACCAGGAATGACAGTTCAGTATCCCATCTGAAAGGCTTCTGTTCAAGACATTAGCCTATTTATTTTCCAAGGTTAAATGAGAGAAGCAAACCTGCCACTGTTTTCTTATGCATACTGACCATACTGGTTAGCCAATGGAAAGAAAACAAAGAGAAAATTGGTCGCTTGAGTCATCTGCAATGAAGAATAATTACTTTGAATGACAATTTCATAACAAGACATGGAGGCTAGTGGGCTGGAGGAGTCTGCCTGTTACCTTCCAACAGGTGTCAAATTATTTTTCCATTAGCTGCCTTGCAGATGTTGTAGACTTCTTGTATCATCATATTTTGATCAGTCTAAAGCAAAAAGTAATAAACACACATCTTAATTTCAAGGGGCACAACCCTGGCAAAAATTTAATTTATTGCAATGATAATGTATGCAAATTCACTAGACTGAAATACTAATTCAGCACTTGAACTCTGGCTTGATATGACATGATGACTGACTCTCACATGAGCTAACTTCAGCACACACTGGTGAAGTGACCTCCAGTAAACCCAGGCCACCACAAAAATCATCATTTGAGCCTGTTACAAGCCTCTGAGACCTGCCCAAGGTCCCAGTGCGATGCTCCAAGTTTACTCAGACTTCTACCAGGGGAGGTGACCTTGTATTTGACCATGTCAGGCTCTAGCTTGGCACTGTTTCAGCCAATAATCCCTCTCACACCGATTTGATAGCTGTGCCGAGCTCTGGTCTGCTGAAGCAGGTCAGGCGGTGGATCCCAGAGTCTGTGTATGTGGGAGGGAAGCTTATATGAGCCATGCACAATATGTGGGGGTGAAGTGCACTGATGTGGACTAGGTTAGTGCTACAGCTGCCTGCAGTGGGTGGGAGAATGGCCACTAAGCATGGCATGCACAAGAACAGCACAGATGCGATTGCAGAGACAGATTGGGCACTGGTTTCCAGAGATCCACCTGATGAGGTAAACACAAACTGTTTACTGTTGGAGTTTGACCTCTCTGTGTGAACCATGTCTACAGGCTGCTACAGTACCTTCCTGGGATCTCGCTTTCTGTAAATTTCTCAATCTTAACTAGTTCCAAAAAACACTGCATTCATCAATACACGAGCTGTGTGGTCAAATGTATCTGAGTCCTTTATAGGATATAGGAGACTGTTCATATTTGACATAGGTTATTATTCTCCAACAGAGACATTCAAAGCAAGTATCATGTAACCCACATGCCAATTTTATCATTTGGTGGTCAGCTCAAAGCAGCACCTACAGTATAATCGCTGACAATGAATGAACACATTGAAAACGCCAGATCTGAATCGTCTTTTGTGTTGATAGTTTCACTGATGATGAAACAGATGTTTCTTCTCTGCTTTAATATTCTTTCAAGGGTGATTAAAATTTGCATGAAGAACTCCCCTCTATGCACAGAATCACGTACAGATGTGGGCTATGCAACACATATGGACACTGATCCATGTAGACACATATATATACAAGCAGCATTCACTTTGTGTGCATTCAAAGGACTGGCCCTGAGGCCCTGCTGAGGTCAGCAGTTAGAGAAAGACTGGTTGAGTTTAGAGCAGGAGAAGAATCCAGATCTGTGGAGGAGCAGAGACTTTAGCCTTCCAAAATTCTGCAGTTCTTACTGTACAGCAACAGTTGGGCCCTAATGAAATACCAAAACTCCATCTTTCACTTATCTTCATCTCTCAGACAATAATGGAAAAAGTACTGTACAAGAGGCAGCTTCCTAAAAACACTGACAGTTATAAGTGGTTGCTTTCTGAGTAGAAATTTAGAACTGAGCCAGTATGAAGGACATGTTTATTGACTGCCATACTGCCACTGTAATTTCATTTCAGCTTGCTGGAAAACAGTAATTAAAACACATAGTTTCAAAAGCAGAGTTTTGTGTCACAGTGTGTAGTTGATTATGTTTTGGTGTCTAGACCTGCCCAGCCTTACCAACAAACAAACAAACAAATAAATAAAAATAATTAAAAAAAAAAACTTCTAATAGGAAGATGTTCTATGTTTGCATGTTCACATTTTCTAAATTTTATTTTTTGTGTTAATAACACATTTATCTTGCAGAAATTATAGTTTAGAACCAACATACTTTAAGTCTTAGATAGTTTCAGAGCTGGTGTCTTTAAGGTTGGTACTGGAGGTTGTTTCACAGACCCACTTACTTCAGTGATGTAAAATGTGAATGGATCAATAGATCATCAGCATGGCTAATACATTTTCTCTGAATGCATTAAACAATGAATCCATTTTGTGACCCCAGGCAGTGTAAGCGCCACATAACGATGAAGCTGACAGACATTCCTGC
>NW_018128010.1:455773-468102 GCF_001952655.1 Monopterus albus | reverse complement strand
TAATTTAACATGACCATAATTCTGTTGCCACTTGGCATCAGCACTTCAATTAATGTTCCCTTGGTAAAGAAATCAATCAACATACCAATCTCCTGGGAGACCATCGAGGTCCCAAGGACCTACCAGAGTCATACAACACACCCTGACACTGACCGATAAACACTACAAGCAAATGAAGACTGCCCAGGCCAGGTGATGGCAAGCACGTGGCTAAATCTGTTTATCTGTAAGCCTAGTCCTGAAAGAAGTCACCCCAGGTACAGATGTAGGTTGAGCAAATTAAAACAACGCCCTATGGAAATGGAGACAGCCCAGAGAGTGTCTGTTTAGATCACTTTCTATTGTTTCACGGAGTTGAATAGTGGCCAGTCACCAATGATTCATATGAGCAGAGAATCGTGGACAGATAAGACAGATCAGCACGCACACACACACACACACACACACACACACATGAAATATGTACTGTAACTTTCCAAACAGTTCTCCGCTAACAACAAACAACAGCTGTTCTCCACATAAAACTCTGGCTCTGTCACATGGAGATTGATAGAGACACTGGCGCTCTGTCATCGTTACACCTTTTAACTTGTTTTCAAACTTGCTGGAAAATGTGATAATGAGATTTACCGTATTTCCGCATGCAGATTTTCTACATGCTTGTAAAACTACGTCACCCTGTAAACTAGGACACTTTCTGTTATGTTAGAACCCTTTTCTATTTGGCATGTTCAGCCTGGTTACTATGCACTCTTTGTACAGTATGTTTACCATCTGAGATGTCTGCTCTGATTCATGAGCAGCTCTTTTTTAACACAAATTCTTGTGAGCATAGGCGGGTTTCATTTCCTCGCTAGGATATTTATTTAGTTCTCAGCAAAATATTTAGGTGATAGTGTAATTATATTTTATCTTGTATACATGTCCAGTCCTCTCCTTCATGTGATTCATTTCAAACAATCCCTTCTGAGTATATATAAGGTAGTCAGTGAGCACTTCAGTTGTTTCTCACAGCAAATGGGTCTTCCACAGTAAACATGTCCCCCGCAAGAATTACGCAAGCTCTTAAAAGGAACACACACGAGTCTGAATCAAACATATTTCATCTATTTGAAAGGAATAAACCTGTTTTGGTTACACAAAAGCCAAACGTTGGCCAGGACTTCCCCCGATGATCCCCATGGTATACTCATACACACCTCAAATTCAACTCACACACTACCCAAGAGCACTCAACCACAAGCCCGAGTCTGTTCAGTGATTACATTTCCTGCTTTTTGCTAAGCAATGGGACTTGCATAGGATGGGACTGTTATCATCAAGTGTTTGGACAGTATTCATCAGTATTAATTGCTTATCCAGCAGTGCGAGAGAATGTCTTCTGTGTGTATTTTGTAAAGCTGGCTTTCAGCCAGCGCACAGCCGCTGCTGTATATGTTGTGTACTTTGTGTATGCTTTCTGTCAGAGTAAATAAAAGTGTTGGCGGTCACTATTTTATCATCAGCGCAGCATTTACTGTGTAAATGTGGCTTTGCTATATGAGCCAATGCACAGCCACTGATCTATGTGGTTTAAAGACTTTCCAACACTTTATAAGTCACTAGAAAGCTGTTAGTTCTGCATTCTGCTTCGTACTGCTGGTGTTGTCATCTACAACAGCATATGTTAAACACCTAAAAAGGATGAAAAACTTCAAAAGACTGGAACTGACTGATTTTCTGGTCTTGAGAGGTCTCAAGTGTCAATCCCAACCACCTATACGCACAGGGTGCAAGAGTTCATGCATCTGTGTGTGTGATTTACACAGAAAGGAGTACAAAGCATGCCTAATCTAATCCAATCAAGCAGAAAGTTCTGACTAAAGTGAGCCCCTGGGTCACAGGTGAGCCAAACGTCCAGCTGCCCTTTGTGACCCTCAGCCATGCGATCATCCACTCCGGCTTTCATCTGGTAGCCAGCCACCCGCCACTTGTGTGTTGGGGAGGCATGAGGTTCTTCTGCCTTCATCAATAACAGCGACAATGGGGCAGACAAGTGAATTATGGCACAAAAAAAGGAAGGGTAATATAAATTACAGATAAATTGGCACTTAACTTCTCCCAGGAGTCTTTTGTGTTTTTCCATGAGCCAAGTGAATGTTATTCTGACTTTGTAATTAAAGACTGCTCTGCTGTTCTGAGGTATGATATTATAGGGCATCTCAGAGCAGCAAACGATCTTTGTATAAGCCACAAGCAGTAACCCACTAATTAAATACTAAAGTCAAAGCCAAAAGACAACATTTCTAATGCTTTAATTTGTTTCGCCACAACTCGTTTGCATTCACACTCTGTTATTTAGATGTTGGAGTCAATGCTTCATCGGCTGCACTGAAACCCCATTTGCAGCCAGTGATTCATTTCATCTCACTTTGTGGCTAGTTCTGATGAAAATGACAAAACAAACCAGAGAAACTGCACTGAGCTAAAGTGAGCTCAGGGAACACAGCAGAAAAACCTCATCATTATAACTGGATCCATACATCATGCAAGTAAAAGAGGTGAATGGGTGGTCATCGATCATCTTCTTATCTGCAACACAAAGTTCAATGTGAACTTTTGCTGTGAGTTTGATTATGGTAGGACACTATTCCAACAGAACATATGTCATGGTGCTATGGTTAACTCCTGTCTTCTGTTATGAGAGAACAGATGATTGGTTTCCAGCAAAGCTTCATCACCATTAGTTTTGTGTGAATACATTACACTTTAGAGGATCCCATTCTAAGACACAATCAGCTTTAAGCCCAAACATGTCCATCTGCTGATGTCGGTATCTCTCTCACTCCTCTCCTATTTCATCCGCAGGAGCATGCTGGATGCTCATATAAATTACAGTGGAGGTTTACATACCACACAATGCTCTACCTCCACCAGTACAATATTTAGCCAAGCAATTTTTGCAGAAGCTCTTGTTCAATTGACCTGTTTATTTTCAGCAATGATTATTAGTCCTTTAAACATGCCCATAATAGTTAAACAAATGAGCCTATTAAAGCAGTGCTAAAAGGCATCACGCAGGAATTGAATGGCTCAGTGTGTCATGTCCTGCTGGGAGACCCTGGGTGTTAACTTCTGTGACTCTCTGTTGAACGCTTTGACTTTAGACTCCTGTGACAATGACAGAGATAAATCTAAATTTGATTCCAAAGGAAAGATGAATTGGTGAGATTTATTGGAATGTGTCACAGGCTGTAAGGTCTGTTTGACCTAAGACACACAACAACAGTCAAAGGTTACTATTTCTCTTCCTTATCTATACAACTTTGGAAAGAGAAGGATGGTGTTTATGGTGTTTTGAAATGAACACAGAAAAGAACAGCAAAAGACTCAGCTCAGTAGTGAACCACAGGAGGCTGTTTCAAACTGCTTTAAAAGTTAACTGTAAACTTCAAGTGGTTAACTTAAACAGTCAGAAATCACAAACAGCCATTCTGTTGAATCTTGTTTACCTATCTAGCTACACTGTGATTACTTTATGTAAAAGGATACCCAAGGACCGAAAGGCAAAACAGCCCAGCTTTCTTCTGATGAACTCTAGTTTTAATGAGACACTTTGTTATTTTGCTCAAATTTAAAATGTCCCTCATCATAGGTGGCAGACTGTACATATGCAAACCAGACTTTGATTTGGGAAACGTGGGCTTGTGACTTTTCTCTAGCAGCTTTTCTGATAAATGGTGTTTTTACAGATTGAAAGCATTTTCCATAGCAGTCACTCTTACCCTTTATGTTCTTCTTTTACGTCTACAGTAACAGCCCAAGAAACTAACAATGATCAGATGTGTTTCTCCTTACAGGTATTGGCTCCTGCTTCTGAACTGACTTCAGGTTAATCCTCACATGGTCTTTATATTACAGGCAGAAATCTGAACAGATTCTCTTGGCACCTGTTACATGAAAAATGGCCAGAGCATGTAAGAGGTTTGCTTTGTACTTCTGAGTGCCTATTCCTGATATAAACCTGTCAGTATATTTCAAGGTCAACATTAGTGTAGAATCTTGGAGATAACAGCAGTCAGTGATATTTCAGTACAGGCATACAGGAGAGGTCATGAAAGCAGTAGAGCAGACAGAGGGGAAGGACACAGACCTTGACCAGATCAAAGGGAGGTGTAGGTTGTTTAATGACAGGGGGCTACTAAACCGTTCAAGTCCTGTACTAGGGAGGACACGCTCTCTGAAAAGACACATGCACCCATGTCTTACATTTCTGGTGCCTCTCTGAAATGGGAGAAGAGCCAAGACGAACAGAGCAAGGCTGGCCCGGGGTCACTGCTTTTGTGGGTGGCGGATGAGCTGATGCGAGTGGTAGAGCAGCTCTAAGCCAGTCAGTGCTGAAAGATTAACTAAATAAACAGCCCAGTGAAAATAAACAGCAGGCAGAGATTTTGCTTGAGATGAAAAGAATAAAACAAAGATGTTTTTCCATTCGTGGCACAAAAGAACAGGGTCATTTAACTCTTTCACCAGCCTTCATTCGCTATGCCTTTGTTTCCAGCAGCAAGTGATGCATTTAAAATTGAAACTGAACATGGCCAACTGCCTTAGAAGAGCAGAGCTGGTTTTGAGGAGAAGATACAGTAAACGTGATCCAGTTGAGCATAACAGTAGGAGAAAAAATGTGCAGGAGAAACAGATGGAGCACATGGCATCCCTATGGTGCTGATTAACCCTGCCTTATGACACAACTGTCTTCATGAAAACATTACAGCTAATCCCTGAGACAGATCACATGTTATCCTGTATTGTCTGAGATAACAGAGCTTCAGTGTTGGTGTCATTCAGTATTGTACTTCCTGGTTTTGGTTTTCAGTAAGAAATGATCAAATTTGGGATGTGACGTGGAAAAAATTTAAAATTCTCTCAAATTGTGAAACTCATACAAGCTTCTTGCTCACATGGCAAAATAACAAGATTATGGTTTGAACTATATTGTGTTTTTTTTTTTTTTACTGCTGATGTCTTCTCTTTACTGGAAGAACTGGGATCGAAAAATAAAGCCACAATAAAGTACACCAATAACACTCAAGATTATGCATAACCATTATGTGACCACATGCTTATTGTTTCAGTCTGAGTTTCTTTTTGAAAAATGAATTCTGTCATACTGATTTGGGTAACTGGTAAAACAAGCTGCTAAAAACTGATTCGAGACCTTCCCTTATGAAGTATTTCCATTTAAAACACAGAGCGCTAACTTATATCTGCCAGCCCTACTTGTCTGAATGTGTAAAAAAGTACATTATGAAGCCAGAAGAAAATTTAGTACCCTTTTACGAAGGAAAGGAAATGGGGGGAAACTGTGAGGAAAAAGTGGAAAAATGAAAAGCCAAAATCTGAAAAAGAAAAACACTCTAATCCCCCAGCCCTCTGTTCCCAGTTTCCTCTGAGGCTGGGGCCTTTCAGGGCTCATTCAGCAACAGCTATACAGTGTTTTCCTTGCTTTTAATAGATTACATCAGCACACTAGAGTCTGTCCCCGCCAACTACAAACAGTTGCAGCATCTCACAGAAGTGTCTATAACTGTGAGGGAGCTTGGCTTTCACAGGCCAGCATGATATCAGAGACATATGGGAGAACACAAAACAATAACCTGAGATAGCACAGGTTACTGCAAAGAGCTCCTAAAAGAGGCAGCATCTATATGCGTATATTGCAGATGCATCAGAAATTTTCAATTGTGAAATGTTGAATCCACTTATCCAACATGTGCAAGGCTTGCAAACATTTTAATAAATGCCTAAATGTGGAGTAAGGAGGTATTAGTTGTGACTTTCATTAAAAAAGGGCTGTGTGGGCTGTTTTAGTGTTAATAGCAGAAAAAGACTGGCACAAAGAAAACACACTGTACTCCAAAATGCCAATTGGAGATGGGGACTGGGAACTATTAGCAAGTCATGGGATCCCTCAGACCTCTCATTAGTATAGCTTAAGATCATTTGGTGAGTTAAAAATTCAGATGTCACATGCAGATTCTTTAGGGTGGAAACCACCTCTGTGTGTAGCATAAGTAACTCTCCTCAAAGGGATTACATCAAATTTCAGAGGGGAACAGCTCAGACAAAGGAACTAGTAAAACTGAAAATACCAGGTGCATGACCAAAGATAGACAGCATGTTCTTATATAATACATAATCAGTTAGCATATTAGCATCACTTTTAAAGCATACATCTGCCTTATATATTGTCAAATAAAATGTGCAGTACTGGAATATTCTGAATATTGAAATAAAGCCTAAATCTCTGATCTGTCGATTTCTGGATTAAAAACCCTAGTACTATCAGCTCAATGACCTAAAGCAAAAGCTTCAAACAGTGATCAATAATTTATTAGGAATGATATTGGCACCCAATTGCACCATGGGTACACAGTAATATGCCATGCCAACAGGCTGCTTAAGCGCTTATGGATGAAAATGACTAAATTTTCTTTTAGCTCCATTAATCATGTTTGTGGGGAAAATGATTTCTTTGCCAAACACTTGCTGTGGAGATCAAAGCCTCAGTTTTACTTCACAAAGGTTTGAAGGACAGCACTGAAATAACATAAGACCTTTTGGCTGACCGGCTTTTCTTTGATACATATTTAACTGCAGTTTTTTTTTTAAATAAAGAAAGGCTTATACGTAGACATTCCAGGAAATCTTTAAGGGTATAAGAAACTCAGTAGTACGGTCTGATAATCTGAGTGCTTGTTGGACATCGAGGACCTTATTAGTAATTAATGCTTATGTTATGGATTCTGGACTTACTGACTGAAAGACCACAGGTGGTGAGAATGGGAGGGCAGGTGTCTGCTGAGCTCGCAATCAGTACAAGCTCGCCGCAGGGCTGCTGTCTCAGCCCCAAACTCTTCACCCTCTACACTCATGACTGTGTCTCCAACCATGACAACACCATCATCATTAAATATGCTGATGACACCACCATCCTGGGCCTCATCAAGGAGGCAGGTGAGTTGGGTTACAGAAGCTTGGTGAATGACATTCTTGTTTATGGAGACGAGAATGACCTCATCCTCAATATCTCATCTCATCTCATTTTCTATACAGCTGAGTCCCGAACGGGGTCGCGGGGAGGCTGGAGCCAAGCCCAGCCGGCATCGGGAAAAAAGCGGGGTACACCTTGGACAGGTCGCCGGTCCATCGCAGGGCCCATCCTCAATATAAACAAGACAAAAGAAATAATAGTAGACTTCAGGAAGAACCCCTGCCCTCTGCTGCCTCTGACCATCAAAGGGACTGAGGTGGAGAGGGCTGACAGGTACAAGTTCCTGGGCCTGCAGGTGACATCTGATTGAACACAGCTGCCACAGTGGAGAAAGCCCAACAGCAGCTATACTTCATAGGCAGCTCAGAAAAGCTGGTCTGAACCATTGCCCCCTCACCCGGGCTTATAGAGGACTGGTAGAGAGCATCCTCACTACTGGCATCAATGTCTGGTATGGTAACACCACACAGGCAGAGAGAAAGGTTCCTCAAAGGGTCACAAAGACTGCAGAGAGGATCATTGGGAGTGAACTGCCTGCTATGGACACACTATAGACACTGTGTTGTTATAAAAGATCACAGAACATAATCAGGAATCCACTCAGGGGTCCTGCTGAGACACAAAAACTGCACCTACAGCCTCAGGCACAGCAGAGCGGTCAGTATTATCACACACAGAACAAGACTTTACAACAGCTTTTGCCCTGTCACAGTAAGACTGATGGCAAATACAAAAATGTGAGAAGCATGTGCAATAACCCCTCATTACCTTACTAAGTGAAATGTCATATCCAACTCCACTATGTGAAATACTATGTGCAATATTTGACCATCTATTATCTATTATTTTTTTTGTATTGCGTTTTTATCTTGAATGTGTTTTTATGCTATGTCACTCTTACATAACTTTATTTTCAGACTAGATGTTCTTTTCTGGCTTTTAACTCTTTACCTGACTCCAAGAGACCTGCAGAAGAATTCCTATATGCCTAGACTGTCTGTTTATGCATAAATAACAAATAAAGATCTTGGGTCTTGAGTTAACAAAGAACAAATACTGCAGGGTGTTTCAAACCTGGTTCTAAAAATATATATTTCAAATTCTCCTCAACCTTATACTTTTTCATCTGCTTTCATCACTCATGGCCTCTTAGATCACTGTCGCTCCAGGGACAAAGACTAGGCGAATGAAGGTGTGGCTATATGCTTTCCCAGACCCAACCTCAGCTGAAGACTATGCATTTATGAGGTGCTTTTGAAAAGTGATGATGTCACACACCGGCTGTGAAAACATGTTAGGCGGTCGTTCCACTGACCCTAATGAGAATATTACCAGTGAACACAGAGCAGGGAGTAAATCTTCTGAAGGAGCAGGCACCATGAATCTAAGTGTGTGGCCTGTTCACTCAGTATCAGAGATGGGTGGTGCCACATGCCTTACAAACCGCTTCAAGACAGACTGTGAGCAAATAGATCTAGTGCGCTCTCAAAACTCAATAATCTGTTACTAGATTGTACAATGTAAGTCACCCTCCCTTGGATGCAGGAGAGCCAACCTTCAACTCCAGCAAAAACACAAAACTGCAGTGACGGTGCCTTTTATAATTCTGTGGGGAAGGTCACTAACAGAAAGTGTTTATTCTGCATTCAGCGACCATTTATAACCGATTTGAAGTTGAATGAAACCCTAGATGTAACAAGATCAAAATTTAATACCCATTTGTGGGGAAATGCATATATGTTCATGTTTTTTTTTCACTAACTCATTGATGTGAAAACAGGAGGAGAGCTACAGTGGGGAAGCTGACCCCAAGTCAGCACTGAAAAGTAACTTCAACACATAAAGTAGATTATCTTTGACATTTTATAAACAGTACAGTATGGTCTGTTGGTTACATATTAGACACACAGTAGGTACATGTATTTATTTAAGGGTCTTGTAAATCAGTGATCACAGATACATAGAGTTTACATTTCACCTCAATATTTAGGTTTGCTCTATTTAGAAATCAGTGAATAAGGCACATTAGCTGTGACAGTTGTTTAAATTCGAGTGACTTTGTCACATCAGTGTGAAGAAACGATTTTACATCAACTTTGAACTTGTAAATTCATAGCATGCAGTTTTTAACACTTTTCAAAGTGAGGTGCTGGGCCACACTAGAACAGCTTCACTGCACCTTGGCATTGATTCTACAAGTCTCTGAAGGGATGAACACCATTCTTCCAAAAGTTAGCCCCTCATTTGGTGTTTTGATTGTGGTGGAGATGCCGTTTAACATGTTGCTCCAAAATCATAGGTGTTTGATGGGGATGAGTTTAGGTGACTGTGAAGACCATAGGATAAGATTCATATCATTTTCATACTCATCAGCCATTCAATGACACCTCAAGCCCCATGGATAGGGACAAGAGTCCACCCATTTCTTTAGGTTTTTCCTTTAATTTGTCACCTGTCTGTACATAACATGTAAGGACATTGGACCTAAGGGTGTGAACAAAAAAGTATTGTTCACAATCCACCAAAAGCAAACACTTCTATAACACTGTATATGTGTGTGATCGCACAGTTCCTCAGCCATTGAAATCAGGCAAGGAGAAGCACCAGTAGAATACTAAGTAGCTAGAGGTAGCAGGTTGTGCTGTACTGCAGGTGTCCAGGGCATAACCTGAAACTGGGAGGTTAGGTCCCCCCAGATCCTGGAGCCAATTGTTTCTGTTTTCTGGTAGGAATCTGTGAAATGATAAATGCTTTCCCTCTAACTGACATTTTTATGAAGTGCATTTAAAACAACTGGTCATTGCTGGGCTGTGCTTGCTCTTCTCACCCCATGTATGATGCATTTTAAAAATGACCACCAGTGCAAAGAAACCTATTTACTACCTCCACCTTGACAGTATTGGACACAGACACAGAGTTCCCATAGAAAATACATTCACACATTGTCCAGACAACAGATCCAAGAAAAAAAGGGTTTAGGGAGGAGCTGCTCTTCAAAGCAGTAAGGAGCAACCACATTATTTTACCTTAAACTTATATCCCAGAGTCCTTTACAAAAACATACTCCGTGAGAATCATACACATACATATGATTATAGAATAATTTCCCCATTATCCATTTAAAATTTAACATATTTATGCAAATGCTGATAAATTGGAGACTGCTGCACTCTTGTGATCCTGCTAAAAGCCACCAGGCATGACCCAGGAGTCACACACTTTGTGACCATATGCACTCATAGGAGTTTTCCCCACCACAGACCCCAGCACAGGGATTAGGACCTTTCCTATCACACAAGCCTACTGGAGGGAGACCAAAAACAGAATAGAGCTCCCTGCCAAGATAATCCAATGGGAAATTAAAGATTATTCCTGTTTTTACACTGACATATTTTAAAGTCAGATAAAGAGGACAAAACAATGGAAGCAAGATGTTGATTTTCCACATATCTTTAGAATTTTCACTCTCTTTGTGATTGATTATATAAGGTTGAAGTTATTTTTCCAGTTCTGTTCACCAGCATATCTTATATGCTCACACCTTCATCAAATTTCCAATCCTTCATGTACACAAACATCTTATGAAAGATGTAACAAAACACTCATACTCTCAGAGAAACAGAAATTCACTTGTACAGTGTGAGCAAGCTGCCCTATGGAGTGAGTAGATCATTTGTCTTTGAGCTGTAGTACTCCTACTGAAAGGCTCAACTAGTAACATGGTGGTCAACAGTCATCCAAAATGAGGACTATCAAAGGTCCACAAAAGAGCAGAAATGATTTCAAGAGTGAGCTCTAACTTATTTATTACTTTTCCACCATGTCATTGTTTAATTGTACTGCTCATCAACTATGAAGCAAAGTCTTTCCATAAGACCTATTTCCATTTACTTCTTAAAGAACAAATAATTAAATAAAAGATTACATTCAAAATAAAAACAGAACTCACACTGGGAAGACATGTCTACTGAGCTGAGAAAAGCTAAATCTTTATCTCTGAACACATGAAGTTCGTGCTCCAGACGTAGCTCAGCGCTGAGAGGTTTCCAGATCTTTGTAAACCATGGAGATATTTGAAACCACAAATGCTTGTGGGGGGGGGAGAAAATAACAAAAGGCCATGGTAGAAAAGGCCTGAGAAGAAAGAGGCTGTTTTCATGCTTTACCTAAGATCAGAATCAGAATCATCTTTATTGGGCAAGTATGTTGAACACACCAGAAATTTGACTCTGGTGTTGTGGCTCTCAATGTGCTTGCATAAGGCAACAAGAAAAATATGTGTATTCAAATAAGAAAAAAAAATGGGAAAAGAAACATTTAAAAGCATCAGAGGAACTTAAAACATATGCATATGTGTCAAGAGGCCCTTTAAAAGTCTCAGTCACTGAGCATTTTCTTTAGCATAATTCATCTAAGCTTTATTTTTATGGAACAACCTTGTGGCAGAAATCCAAGATTTCATCTTGGAAGGTCTATATTCAACTTTTGGAAGTAAATGATAACTTAATGGTATGGGTATATGAGTATGGAGGGTGTGGCAATCCTGCAATAATAATAATATCCACTTTTATAGGAGGGACTTTTCCCAAAATTGTACTACTCAGATTTATAGCCACTAGTTGCTCCCATGCTTGAGAACTCTAAAATAAGCTTCTCTTTCGTGTTAGTTTTCCCGTTAGGTGGTCTGTTTGGTGCACAAGAGTCAGTCTGTCTTATACAGGCTGCAGACACAAAGCACAGTACTGTCTGACACATCTTCATCAACATGGTGCGCAGGTAAGCCACTGGGTATATTTAGCCACTGTCGCTAGGTGTTAGCAGTGATTGAAACATGATGCTGTGGAGAAAGACTGACATGCACATAAAGATATATGTATACAGTATGTCAATGTACAACACATTCATGTGTAGATTTATGTGTGTGTATATGTAAATTCTGGGCAGTATACTATGTGTAACTTTGTCATTTTAATGTTATATTTAAAAAAGCCTGACAGATGTGGGCCAGTGTGTGTCTGTTTGTGTTCACTGTTAAAAAGTTCTCGATAAGACACTTTGAGACACACTGACCTGTTATTTTAGCTTTCTTGACTTATGTCACATGACATCTACACAGGAAAGAAAACACCAACAACGTGTAAACAAGATGAATTAATTGAGTTATTATATTTTGTCTTTGCTAAATATTGCTTTGACAAATTGTTGCTGCAATTGCTAAAGCGTTTTATGAGAGGACTAATTAAAAACATTGTTTGGTTGTCAAGGGAACAGTTATGCAGTGTTGTTATTTTAACAT
>NW_018128010.1:454937-455599 GCF_001952655.1 Monopterus albus | reverse complement strand
CCCATCACCCTCATAATACCAGCTCACATTTACAGCCCTTTTCAAAAAAAAGTTAGAAGAACAAGAATGAAAGGAGGATGGAAAGAGGGAGGGACTCGCATATCATCAAGTTAACCATAGCTACTGTTCACATGTGCAATGAATGCACTGAACTTTGTCATAATCTGCAAGTGTGAGCTGCTGGCTGGTCATATGGAGATGAAGGTTGAATCATCGGACATTATTTTGACTGTAGAGATAATAAGTGAAAAGTCTCGGCTCCCTCAAAACCTGCTACTTTTATGAACAAATGCCATTCAAGATTCAGTGACTTTTATTAATTGTCTTGAACTGAACTGCTTTTGTTGGAAATTTCACTACAGCAAAGCAAAGGGAAGACAATGTTTCAGCTGCCAGGATCATTCTGTAGCAGTCCAAGCCAACAAATTAAGAACGCCTGGCATACTTTGTGAAATCCTGTTAGGAATACTGTTGATGGGCAGGGACTTAGTCACTGTGCAGACAATGGCTTCACTCTCTGCTCCCAGGTCATTTTCATTAATTAACCGATGCGGGGCTCAAAAGTTAATCCGATCACACAGCAGTGTTTTCTCACGGTTCTGGGCCTGGCTTCTGGACGACTTTGGTGGACTTGATGCTTGACACCACAAGCAGCACAACAA
>NW_018128010.1:445094-454864 GCF_001952655.1 Monopterus albus | reverse complement strand
CTCAACAAAGCCAAGGCTCACCAGTGCCCTACATTCCCTGTCAAGATTTTATTTAATGCTTCATGGCACTTACTCTGGACAAAGGGTTCAAAGAACAAATACCTCTTTTTATGAATTCTTAACTCTGAAATAACCACTGTATGTTAACAACAGGTCTTAGTTGTCACTGGATTCTAAGACGCTGTGTCTTATGTTAAAAAGGACATCTTTCAAAGGTCAGATCAGTTTTATAGTAGCATCTCAACCTCCCTTTCTGGTAGAGTCATTTGGCCATCCAGGCAGACCACTGGCTCCGTCGATTTGTTTGCCATCTTCTGTTTCAGCACAGTGACGTCCTCTGTACAGAACAAATGCTCTGTGTACTGTATGTTTGTTTAAAGCCACCATGTTTTGTCAGACTTGTTGCCACAGATTCCTCCAGTTGAGTAATTTCTAATCTACTTTAAAAGATTTCTTTGGTCTGCATTTTAAGCATGAAGCCATGGCCATGGATTATTAAGATTTGAGACAAAGTTGGCATGGTCAAGAAGTCACATTTGATTTAGAATCCCAGGAAATTCAGGTGCACCCTTGTCTCTTGTTTTCTCTATAGCTGATTTTAAAAATTTTAAAATTCTAATGCTTCAGCATTTGCCTCAGTATTTACTCTAAATACATGAATAAATAACTGTGAAACAGAGTTTGTCAGGTTTTTTCAGTGTCTAAGCTAGGACAAACACTCTCCACGTTTACTGGCGCATGGACTTTGTCTGTCAGCCTTTTAGCAGTTTCTCTTTCTTAGCATGACATTATGTGCCAACAGACTATATGCAGCTAACAGTACACTGTTAACAATCTGACATATCTCTTCAGACAAAGAGCCACAGGAGTCCTCAAACTAATGGGTATAACAGATCACACACCAACATGAAAAGAAAAGAGTTGAACTGGAGAGAGCAACCGACATGGAAGACTAAGGAGAGACCCTCACTGGTCTTCTTGATCTCATGTGGAGAAACCTGATTTGATTGAGAATCCTGGTGCACAGCTTTGAGTAGTGAGTGTGTCTTGCAGATAGTGTTTCAGGCCATGCAGAGTTGCTGTGCATGCTATTGCCCATCCTGTGATCCTTGACCCTCCAACCCTGATGATCTGTGTCCAGGAAAGAACAGAATAAGTGTATCTTGGCCAAAAACATTGGCACCCCTGCATTTCTGTCAGATAACACACCACTTCTCCCAGAAAACTGTTTTTTGGTATTCTTCTGTTTATTTCTTTTGCTTGCACTGGAACAGCACAAAAAACAGAAGGGGGAAAAAAAGCTAAATCTAATATATTCCACACAGAGCTTCAAAAATGAACTGGACAGAATTACTGGCACCCTTAACTTAATATTTGGTAGCACAATCTTTGGACAAAATAACAGAAATCAGTCACTTCCCGTAACCATCAATGAGTTTCTTCCACTTCTCTACTGGAATTTTGGACCAATTCTTTTGCCAACTGCTCCAAGTTTAGGCAAACTCCAGTCTGGCTTTTTATGTTTCTGTGTCAGCAGTGGGTTCCCCCTGGGTCTTCTAGCATAGCGTCCCTTGTTATTCAGATGGCGACAGATGCGAGCTGACAACATTGCACCCTGTGCCTGCAGGTCAGCTTGAATTTGTTTGGAAGTTGCTCGAGGTACTTTATCCACCATTCGAGGAAGATCTCTGGAAACGGACTTGTAGCCTTGAGCATGCTTGAAATACAACTATTTCTGATTATTTTGAAAAGGCGTCAATCAGATTTGGCTCTTTTCTGCTTTTTGTGCTGTTCCAATGCAAACAAAAGAAATAAACATGAGAACACCAAAGAATGTGTGATTGCAACAATTTTCTGGCAGAAGTGGTGTGTTATCTGACAGAAATGCAGTGTGCCATTATTCTTGCTACTCAAAAGCCTATTTTGTGGCTTTGACTTCTGAATTACACCTAAATGTGTATTTTGTCACAGTCAGAAGTTAATCCTGTTGTGTTCTCCTGCTACCTTTGGTTAAATAAACAACTGCTGCCAGTAACATGCTGCTGCACTGACTTTCCATAACTAGTCAAATTACATTCAAACTATAACAAATCATTTTACATTTGTGAAAATGTTATTAATAGATCAATTAAATATAATCAAATATAAGGAATCTTGGTCATGACGACAGCAGTGATGAAAGATGCATTTGTTTTCACTCGGGGGGACAACTGCAGGACTAGGCCAGGGGACTCCCATAGACCTAGGCGATACAGGGAGATGTAGCATCTAACAGCCTTATTTTTACAACTGTCAGCTTTCGATTAGTGCAGCTGACAGATGACATGCGGGTGTTGATGGAATTCATGCTAAAAGTGGCGACCCAAGTGTGCTGCTCTCATCTCAGCCTGATCATAGATACTCCCACCTGGGCATCATGCAATCCTGAGCTGAGACAGCTGCCCGGAGAAACCACCAAGCCAACCCAATCAGTCAGCCACTGGAGGCGTGCATGACTGCCACAACACTTTCTCACTCGCTGCTTTGAATAACATAATCGGAGAAAAAAAATCTTTCATGGAAACTATTGGATTTCCTAGCATGGTGGAATGACCTGGACATTCACTTCAGAACCAAATGAGCCCTCGTTTAAGCCAGCTACTAAAATCACATTCTTTAGTTTTCTTTGGTATGGATTGAAAGCCTCTGCACGGAATGTGGGGTGTCCCTGATCTTTTGTTGAGAGCAAATTAGGCAGGCTAATTTCTCGTTAGTGGTGCATTGCTTCATGTCTTATCCAAGAATATGTTTAGTTTGTCGTTATAAACTGATTCTTAATTCCAGAAAAAAAACCTTACTTCTACATCTGATTACATCAAAATTCTGAAAGGTAAATTATCTTTGGGATAGGGACAGAGACTCCAAAGCACAACTGAAATCCGTTATAAATGCTATCACAAAATGTATGAGCTGGAGATATATCTTGCCTACAGTGAATGCACCAGTCAGACTGTATTCCTGCAGTCTGCCTGGTGCATCCTGCTGATAAGGATAATAGAGAGTTGGACAAACTTCACTGCATCCCCTTGTCTTAAAGGAGTAAAGTGAGCCTGATAAGGGGATTCTAACTGCACCAATAAATAGAAAACTATGCATATTTCAGCCTGTTGCAAGAACAAGTCAAACTGACAGAGCAAGAGTGCATCATAGAGAACAACAAAAGGAATGAGTAAATGTTCAGATGGCAGCATCCCTTCCTTTTGGATACTGGGACTCTATAGCAATCTTGAAAAAATATTTTTCAACCGTCTAGCCAGATCTCACCCCATTGCTGGACTAATTCGATGTGACATCTACTTCTAATGCAAAAACTCAAAAGGCCCACCCTCAGCACACAAACATAAAGACTTCTCTCTTTCTCAAACAAACAGGCGCACAATAAGTCTAAAGACCAGCAGAGCGAGCCCACCGAGCCACTGGGGACTCTGGAACATAAAGGTGAGGGGGCTACAGACCTCCCTGTCTCGGTTACATCCCAGTGGAGTCCTGTGCTACTTGTATTTCACAAACAAACTAAGGACCGTCATGCAGGAAGTTGAGGTACCAAGAGGGCCAGCTTACACAACAGAGAAACAAATACAAGCTCGAGCCTGGCATGAGACCAGGTTTATACCTAATCAAGTGACCCAACAAAACAGAAAAGGAGAAAAGCTCTTAGCGAGTTTGGGCTCACTGAAAATGGAGATGACATGCTGAACGGTGGTTGAGCAGCCACTGTCCAATAATCGCAAACTTACAATGCAGGGTTCATAAACTGGTGTTTCTTTCGGGATTTAGTTGGAATCTTGAATTGAATTTCAATTTCATGAACAATGTTTCTGACTTGCAAGATTGGAAAAGGTGCTTCTCTATCTGTCTTAAAATGTTACTGCATTAGTACTACTGCAGTTTACAACAGTCAAATTCAATGAACACTATGATTACTGGTACCACATGTGTTTATCCACTCACAAGTGCATTTAAAAGCATTCATGGCAGTTATTCATTGTTTAGTCTGCTTAACAAAACAATAAATGACACAGACAGATGCGTTTCAAATCTATTCTGCCATGCGCTATTCTTTAAAGTGCTGAGACCTTTGTGCTGCAGAGCTAGCGCCTGTGGCACAGTCTCAAAGAGTTCGGGAGATACGAGGTTGTTATGTGTGATACCCAATCACAGCGGAGCCATAACAGACATGGTTGTAGAGACAGATGAGAAGCAGCTGCTTACTGCTGGCTATTTGCTGGGCCTCACTTCACCCCTGGCAAAACCACTCACTATGATGTAAATGAGAAAACAGACCATTGGAAAGGTCAATCAGTTTCATCAGTATAAAGCAACGGGCAGGTTTTTAACATTTTCTTGTGCAAATTAAACTATTTCTGGTGAAACATATACAATTAAGATAAAAAGTTATCCCCAAAAAGGGCACAGTCCCTGCTTGTGACTTAAAATTTTAGCATTCATCTTTAGCCAAATGATTAATAGATGAGTGGCGACCTTCACAGACATGGTTGTGTGATTGCAAAAAAAAAACCTGAAGAAGTCAACCTTCTGTTACCTCCAGTTCTCTCTGTTTAACATTCATGCCAGCATTCAATACCAACATCCATATGCTGGTCACATCACGCAGTCAATAATAAAGAAAAAAACTGGCCGGTATTTTCAGGAGCTGTGATTTGCAAGATTGTCACTCTCTCTGTTTGTTATTCACTCCTCTATCTCACTCCTCCTCTCTCTCTGTATCTTTATATCATCCAGTTCAATGTGTAACTGCATCTTATGAATGTAGCAAAAGGCTTGTTTAGCTTCTGATTCATTTTAACTTGCTTTATTATTGCTTTTTATTATACACGTTCTCTGTTTAGAATGACTATGGTTTAGGCTTGACAGTGACTGTAATTATTAGTGTTAGTGGCTTGATGGTGATTGGTCCTTAAATCACAAATAAAATGACTAATTGTGTAATAGGAAAAGCTAGAATCTTTAATAAAAAGTCATTGTTTTGTTAAACAAAACAGTTGAAATTTGCTACTGCACTGAAGGAAATAACTATCAAACTTTTAACTAAAAACTACTTAAACAGATACAGTAAGGGATTTGAAAGGATTCAGATTCTATAAGCGAACTAGACTCAGACTGAATAAAATGCTATGCTAAACCCCATCCCTAGTCACTCCTCATTTCCTTCTCTTTGTCTTGTAAGAGCAGACATCCTGCATCCCATAATCCCATGACGCAGCCCTCCATTGACCTTCATGAGGGAACGCATTGCAGCACTGACCGCATGCCCGATAGCCTTAGTGTGCTTTCATCTGTTTGGGCGCACACTTAATATTGCCTTTCATCCCAGGTCTTACTCCTTTAAATTGAGCGGATATGATTTGTTTTACATTTGAGGGATAGCTGAAGGCTGTCCTGTCCTCCTATGACCTGCTGTGTTGCAATCATCTGTCCACAGATTGAATTTGAATTGAAAAACTTGGAACCAGTTGTTAGCTGATGTAGGTAAATGTGGCTCCTCTATGTGATGACTTTGGGAGGAATTCATTAAAAAAAAGGAAATACGGTCTTCTCTCTTGAAGGAATACATATGGTGCGTACGATCTGGCAGCAATCACTTGTATTGCATGCGCACACCACCCATTTTCTGTGTTTGCATTGGAGTTTATATGTAATCTGCTGCTCATTTTCCACATCAAACTCAAACACACTGTGATGTCAGTCGTTTGAAACATGAAAGAGGAAGCAATCGGTTGTGTCTATAAAAATCCGTAGATAATGAGTAATGAGTAGACGAGTCTAAAAAAAGAAAACGTGTTTCATTTAATGCTGTGTTCGTCTTAAAATAAATAAGAGCACTTTGAATTGATTTCCCCATTCTACAGTTCTTCCACAAACCAGATTTGCACACATTGAAGTTTAAACTGGTATTTTCCATTTTAAATGAACATTATGCCTCTCTGTGTTTACACTCCCTTTCACATCTCATTGCAGCACATGACAGTGGCTGATGGATTGTGCTTTTGGTGGTTGAAGCTGCTCACAGGGAGATTGCTACCAGATGAAAAGGTCTTAGAGTGCAAACCGGGTGGTTTTGAATGAAGCTACAATTCTACACTCTTCCAGGAGGGTTATCAAAGACCATGCTAAATAAAGAACATTGATGTGACACGGGCAGAAATTAAAGTTAATTTGCTCCAAATGGTCTGATAATGAGAATTTTGAGATAAAAAAAGCATCCACTGTTGGGAAAATCCTTCTATGTGTTTGCCTAAAGCAACATATTTTGTGGTACTGGAAGTATTTTGAGGTGAATCATTTTAAAAGAGAACTGAAAAATTGCAAAAAATAGTTTTCAGTGGTTTTAGTCTTGTGGCTTCCATTTTGTCTTGGTTGCTGGGTGGTTAAGTTTGAGAGGAAATGGAAAATATACAAGTTTATTTGGACAAAAACAACTAACCAAATGGCAAAGATCTTTCTGTCTTGGTTAAAAAAAGGTAAACCAGACAAAGAGCTGCAGAAATAAGCTGAAGTGTGATCTGCTTGTTAGAATTTGTGCCCTCATTCCAATGTGGTTTATTGGTGGAGAATGAATTGTTTCATTGGGAGGCGGGCAGACATCTTTTTTTTCCTTTCTAAACAAACAGTTGTTTTGAAATACAGCACAAGTCACTATTGCTATTTTCATCAAGTTTTTCAGAATTTTACCTGTGATCTTTGTGCAGTCAGTGGAGAAAACACTGACTCCCTGTGCAGAGACACACAATTTCACTGCATGCAAGAAATTTCATAACACTTATAAAGACAATCTACAGAATAAAATATACAGTATTTTACTTCAATGACTTTAATACTTCAACATTTCCTTTGTTCTGTAGGGAAAAAGAAGTGAGCAAAAGATTCAGCTGCAATGAAATAGAATGTATTATTGCATTCTCTTCGTAATATAAAACGACTAAGCAACGTAACCGTTCAGCAAATTTAAAACCTCTGTGGCACTGAAAAACACAGGCTACAATTCTTGACCAGCTACTTACAGTATAGCCCAATGTATGTACTTGTTTTATGAGAGAAAGCATGGAAGAATAACAATACCCCATCTTTTTTTCACATTTTATGTAAAGTGACACATTGAAACAAACTTGGTGCTCTTCATAAGATGCACACACCTAATGATAAGATGTTATTTTTCCAATTGAGGGAAAAATGTGTAGCCTTCATTCCCCTTAATCCGCTTAATATGTAAAATATCAGTTATGAAAATATTTTTCCTCTGAATATCCTCCAGATGAGCAATTATGTTGAGCTGTCCAGTTTTCTTCCCTTCTCTGACTGGTTCCCAGCTGACAACGCAGACTTCCTGACAGATCAGACTCAGTTATTTTCACATGCAGCATAAAATCAATTTTACTTACAGTGACTCTCTAAAACAGTATTCTGGTTTAACATCAGGCAATCAGACATGTGATTAGTTACACAAGGCTGACGTCTACAGCAAATCATAAACATTTTGGATTCTGGATTTTAATTTGATTTTCCAAATTGAAAATTTTCAGTTATGATTAAATTGATGAATTTATCTAGTACACTCTCACTTTCATCAGCGCTCCCTTTGGAAAGCACAAGCTATAGGACAATAAACCTGAGTTTCACTCCAGGTCAACAGGAGTTCATGTCTGCTCTGTCAGCCCCCAACTTGCTCTGTTGTGACCTACACTGCAGCATGTGGTCATATTGCCTGGGCACTGCACATGTCAGGCTTCTGTAAGTAACTTGCTCCCACACTGAGTCGCTAACTTTGCTAAACCAACAGAACCATCCCAGCAGTCAGACACAGAGAAAAAGCCTGCAGGTGTGAAGTGACACCTGGCTGGGAGCTTGTCCTTGTTACCCTGTCATCCAGAAAGCAGGGCAGGGCTTTGCTGCCTCTCAAAGTCTTAAATGCTTGGGCCCCCCATAACCAGACAGAAAGAGAAAGACTGGGCCTGGCGCTGGAGCCTTGGCAGGCAGAAAGCTTTGTGGTGTGGCCCCTCCTTTTTCACTTGGCTGGGATAAGCCAGGGAGTGTGGCGCCTCTGAGGTTAGTGGGTTGCCTCATCGAGACACCAGCTCCATCATGAACCTATTTTTATTCCATTTTCTCGCTTTCTCTTTTTTTTTCTTGTCCCCTACTCAGACCTAAGTTTTTTTCAGCACTCCATTTTTGCCTTCTCAGTCTCTTCACCACTGGGTTCCTCTTCTATACTGTTGAGATGTGTTTTAGACGGTATGCATGCCAGAGGAAAATGAAAAAAACCTATATGGCTTGGTTTCTGGTTTGGATCCCAATATTCACTTGTGTTTCCCCCCAGTTTTCTTTCTGTATTTATTTTGCACAGACTCTTTCCAAAATGGCTAAAGCTCCCTGTCACTGGTTTGGCACTATCCGAGCACTGTATATATTCGCAGTGTTTTAACCCTTATGCACAAGACCTAGTTATCTGTATCTCCAACAAAAGAATTGCAAATCAAAAACTTTCCTGTTTCTCATGTTTGCATCCATATCAACATATGACCTCTTACATAAAAATGCCCTGAGAAGCATAATTAACATGAAAGTTGCAGTTTTCCTCACACTGGGCCAGGAATAAACAAGAAAAGCAAGCCCTGAGAAAGAGTGACCTGCCTTTTGGGATATTCTAATGCCCCAAATGTCAGGATCGCACTTTTGAGGGAAAGGATCACTATATTTAACCAGCTAATCCAACATGTTGAGTCAATTCACGTACAATGTGGTTATGCTGGCAAGCTAGCAGGGGGTCCTCTGCTTTCAGGAGAGGTGTTTACCATCATAAAGCAGCTGTCCCACACCAACAGTCCCTACAAACACAGACAGTGGTGTGTTTGTGCCATAAGCCATTCTATACAAGCACACTGTGGCAACTCCTTTGACATTTTTAAACAGCCTGACAACAGCAAGCTCACAGAGTGAAAGGCGTCTAGACTGGTTCTTCTAAAGAGACCCTACCTTCATATTAACACTCCAGGTTAAAAGAAACATTTTAACAAGAATGTAGTTGTAAATGAAACCTTAATTACAACTGGTTAGCAGCACACTACATTGGAACAAACATTAATTACAGTAAGCTTTGAAAGGAGTGTGAGGGTGAAAAACTGGGGCATGACCACAATTATCCCAGACACTGCTAAAGGTCTGGAACATTTAATATTTCTTGAGGCAAAAAGGAAACAGCAGAGTAAGGTCCATGGCAAGAGATAAAGGAATTATTCGATTTATTTAGAACCAATCTGTTTTTCTCTCAGCATCACCCATCACTTTGCTAACAGCCATAGCTAAATGAGCTCTGTATCTCAGAAAAGGAGTTTCACACAAAGTCCTCTGTGAGCCGCCCTGCCTGAGTTGAATTCATTTGAATAATTTGCTTTGCAGAATAGCATGAATATGGGGAAATGGTTGATCCATCAATCTAGTCTGACACTGCGCTTTAGAACAACGGTTTCTCCTCTGTTCTTGTATATCTAATGAGCTAAGAACTAGAAAACAAAGGTAGGGAGTTATATAACAGTCATCTTTGGTGAGCCTGGAAAAGATTCGAAAATCCAGGATTAGTTTGGTGCTGTATGAGCAAGCAATTTCCTCTCTGCCATCCACAGAGCACACCAATGCCATGGTGTTCATTTCCAGAAGCTTCCTTCGCTTGCCACATCTGAAAAACCCCAAGGCTTAAGCAGGGACTGGAAACTCAC
>NW_018128010.1:415675-445039 GCF_001952655.1 Monopterus albus | reverse complement strand
CTGACGTCACACCCTTAATCTCTTTCACCATACCACCCAAGCCTTGGGAAGACCACAGCAAATCCTGCACTCACCCCTTTGAGCAGAGGACTGAGGGATTTCTGGGGTGGATTTAAAAAGGCTTTCTACATACTGTAAACCGGTAACAAACTTAACAGAAGGCAAAGCATTAAGAGGTGTATGTAGAGCATGAAAATAAACACTCTTAAACCTGCTGGAGTTTGAGGTCATCATGTCTGCATGAAATCAGTCTGCACTCAACGCGTTACCATACAATAACAGTGTGACTTGGACAAATCTAAAGTGAGTGTCTGCTTGAGACATTTTAATAAATATATCCAAAAGTCTAAAACTGTATAGTATTCATAAATTTAAACTATAAATGTTTTAGAGTTAATGAGCTAACATTTTGACACGGTAATCCTATAAAATGCATAAAGCTCCTTCTGAAATATTAACTCACTTTAACCACTTTGAACCACTTCAGCATTGATATTTAAAATAAATCAGCTGAGTTTTTCAACAGTGTGGATTTCAACAAAGCACTAGTGCTCTTAAAGTGCTGCTGCTACTGACAAGAGGAGGCTTGTCAGTAGAAAAATAACACGTGACCCAAGTGGTTAAAATTCTCTACAAAGCTGCAATGTCATCTTTGTAGCCGTTACCAGATGTACTGTACTGTACACGAAATATCCCCGGGACAGTTCAGAATCAGAAACATCTTTATTTGTCAAGTATGTTGAGCACATAAGGAATTTGACTCTCAGTGTGCTTTTGTAAATCAACCAGAAAAAAATATGTGCAGTTAAATAAAATAAAAAAATACAATAAAATAGAGACAAAAACAATAATCTATATATACAATTTGAAAGAATAGCTTTTAGACATGTACAGTTGTCATATTTACAAACTGCTGCACTTAATTAGCCTATCTGCCCCTACTGGCCACCAGGAGACATAGCAACATCAACAGACATCAGGCTGTTTAGCTGTCTTCTCTCTCTGTTGAAGTGTGTACTGTGCCTTGCGTCAACATAACCTAATTTTCTTCAGTAAGCTCCAATCTTTAAGTACTTGTCCTGTCATATAATATCATTAGCAGGCCAATTTTATGACTTCAACTCAATCACCACCACACACGCACACAGAGGAATTAGGTCAATTAAGTCATGGGTTGCTTTTAGATCCCACTGGTCCCGGAGTTTGGATCTGCCATGATTCAAACATTGTCTCTTGTATGTCCAGGCCAAAAATCTTCTCAGCTTGTGTGCTTTGGCTCCATCATAATGCACCCTTCTTCTACTGCACAAACACTTGCCAAATCCTGCAGCTTTGTCCCACCTTCCCAGACTGAGAAAAGAATACACTGGCATGCAAACTGCTGCATAGTTTCTCTCACTCTCATCCCCTTATAAAACAACATTTTTCTTTATATTTTACACTCATCTTTAAATACATTTGACAGATATTTTTAATTGCTTTGGCTACAACAGGGGAAGGCTTATTGCTTTGGCAAATGCCCAAACAATAGTGATTACTTTTCATTTTATATGTAGTTCATGCGTGTGACATCAGTAAACAGTGCAGTCCCAGACTACTTCTTGGATGTGGTTAGCTGGTTGCTGCATCATTGCAGATTAAGAACATCTTGTATTTTCCTAATAACTTTTAAATAATCATTTCCTGCCACACAGAGATTTCCATTCAGTAACCAAGCCCAACACCCGAATTCAGTTGTGACAGATAGGATGAAACTAGCCTGAAAAGCATATGTTATTAAACTGAATGCCATGAATTAGACTGACAAAAGTATTATTTTAACAATTTCACTGCAATTTTGACTTCAGACAAACACATCTCCTCTTTCCTCAGACTTCCATCTGTCCAATGAAAGCTGTCCTTGAGTGTTTACACAGTTCCCCACAATGCGCACATAGACTTTGTCTGGTCTGAGATAAAAGATTTGTGTTTGTTTCTTCACAGTGATAAATTGTGGGAGCTACAGGCCAAAAGTGAGTCTGGCAGCTTCAGGCAACAGGGGGATGTAGGTGTGGAATAAGTCTGTTTCTGGAGGGAAGTGTTTTTAGACTGATAGCTCTTCCCTTCCAATCATACTGGCACTGGATTAGAATACCCTCGATCTGTTATCAGAACCCGGGAACAGCATGAAGGGAAGTCCCTGCAGCGAGACAAAAAGCAGGGACAAAGACGTCTGAGCAGAGCTGTAGTCTGGGAGAAGGGAGGTCCTGTAAACCCCACCCCCCATGTCTGTCCTTCATGACAGATGCAGAGCCCACAACACAAAAACATTGGGGGTGTCTGACGAGAGCTACAGTAACATGTTGAATAAACACATTCAGTCCTGAATCCCCTTTAGTCAATATTAAATATAGATTCATCTGATAGCTCAGTTTATACTCCAAGTTTATCCAACAGGATAAATGTATCTTCGCTAGCCAAGAGATCATGATGTTTCCATCTCCAAACAAACATCTTCAGGCTCTGCTACTGTGCATGTTCCCCAGGCCTCTGGGATGTGCTGCTAATGCCATGTGATAGCTGAGACAGCAAGACAGTCTAAAAGGAAACAGTGATGAACTCTGGAAAAAGGACAGCTTAACCCTTAGCCTTCTAGCACCTTGGAAAAAAAGGTCAAAACTATGTAAAAGCTGAGTTCACCTCTCCACAATTGATTTTGGAACTGTCTTAGTGTGCTAATACTCCACCACAAGTAAGATTTAAAAAAACTGGCACTTTGGAAATGATGATTAGCCCATGAAATTGATGGGGTTTCTTGTTTACGCTACTCTCCTCCCTCCCTGGTTTCCCAATATTGCCATGGTAACAAACCACCTCTTGCGCTTGATCTACACGCCACTTTTGCACACACACTGCATGAGGTAAATTGTCTCTTTTACCCTCTCAGCATCTGGTTTCTTTCTCACTCTTCTCCCTTTAGCATTCACCGCTTGTTTCAATCATTTTCCACTTTCTTCAATTAGTCTTTTCACAGGAGTACAAGTCATTCCTCTTACTGACCTTTTTTATTCCATGTTTCCATCCAGCATCTTCACATTTGGTTTTCTATATTCTGTTGCCCAGTTTCAGAATCTCATACTTTATTTGTAACAAAAACTTGCAGGACAGGACAAATACCGTCTTTTTCTATTATTCTTTCTCGGAGAAAGAACTTTCTTCAGAGCGTGTCTTGGCCCAGTCTGACAACCGCAGTGGTGCCCTTCCCCCAGTCCTTTAACAAAAGCATTCACCATACTTCTATGTGTATCTGAGTTCGTGTGATGAATAAAGAGCGGAAGCAAAGGGCATAGGCCGACTTCACACTTAAACTGCCTGTTTACAGGTCATTTACAGAGCTACAGGAGGGAGAGCGCTTGAAGCGGCCTCCCAAAGAAAGCCCTCTTTCAGAAATATATAAGCAGAGTAAACTGAGGCTGCAAAAAACTTCAACTGAGTCTTCTACTGTATATGAAATGTGGTTTCCTAAAGGACAAAACATTAGTCTTGCTCAGGTAGAAAGGGTACATGAGCAGACTTTAGTAACAAGGACAATATTTCAATCCATGGTAATAAGAGAACAAAAATTAAATAAATACTACTAGGTCTAGCATTAGTATGCATGACATGACATGCAAAAAAAAAAAAATCCACAAATCAAAAACGGTGCAGCAGCTGCAATTACAAGAATAGTGATAGGGAAGAGCAGTAACTGAAACTAGCTGAGATTTAAAGCTAGAAAAGAAGCCTGATTATCTTCTCATGTTTACCGACATGATACACTCAGTGCATGTTCACTAAAGAGGTGACTGCCGAAGCACTAGGACAGTGCATTAAACTTCTAAAACTGCAGCTTAAACACTCAAATTACATGTACTGATATATATGGATAATGATAGTCACCTTTATTGGCCAAGTATGTTACACACAAGGAATTTGTCTCTGGTACAGAACCAAGGCAGCCATCTGCGGCGCCAACTCAACTGATGGCTTTAACCATCAGGGGGAACGGTCAACCTTCTGGTTGGGAGATGACTGCCATACCCACTGCACTGTCGCCTCCCTAACGAAAGGCTTTGTGTGTGCATATGGGTAAAGTTAGGATGTTTAAAGTCAGATTTCCTGTCAGAAATATTAATTTCCTTCAGGCACATTGATGATTGACATTTCTATTGTAGCGGAAAGAACTACCATTAATCAATACCACTTACATTACAGGCTTCTCAGAATACTGAGGGTTACATTTTAGGGATACACTGGAATCATTATGTACAAGGCATTCCATTAAAACCTGACCATGAAATTAGCATTTCAATATGAGGGCATTATTTGTCCTGCAGCACAAAGTAAGAGACTCTACATCTAAAGGGTCTTATCAAACATTCTTCTCTGCGGACATCTCCGATGTCATCAGAATCAACTTTAAACATCACTCATTTGCTTTCTTTAGGCTAAAACTGTTTATTTTTAATCAGTATTATTGCTGAGCTACTGGACCAGCAGTCTTGTGATGGAAAGTGTGACAGTTTGTGTTCCAGATGAACTTGAATAATCGCAGTGAAATAGTGGCTTGAGTAATTCACTTCCACCCCCCCTTAAAACTAAGTACGCTTCAGCAAAACTTGCTTTGTCTGCCATAGAAGACTGTGCAGACTTGTGCTGGAAAGCTGTGAATGGGATGCAGAGAAGAAACAATCGAAAGAAACAAGTAGCTATTCACCGACTCTTCCTGAATCACTAAAGAGTTAAAAAGACCAGCTACCCAGTCCAAGGCAGACTTTTGAATGAGCTAGTGTTATTCCAGGATGTCGTGACTTCACACACAAAAGGCGAATTGCCACATTAATCACCATATTCGCTGTCTGGGCTAATCACGGCCTATAAGCAATAAGTTGTTGATAGTAAAAATTGGCAACAGGTGACTTTTTAGTTCTCCCCAGGCCCCAAATCAAAGATCTACACAGGTCTGCACACCAAGATCATTCACATGTGCACACTCCCAGAGTCAAATTCCAGGAGATTACGTGTCATTATCACCACCCACCACATGACAGTAAGGTTGTACACAAAGTTCTCCACAACTATGATGTAAAAACAAATCCCTTACTCTCTTACCGAAGCAGCACTAAGACAACAGGTAATTAAAATGATCACTTCATTGTAAAGAAGAGCCGATGGATCCGGTGCAACAGATGAGGAGATGATTCAGTGTTCTGTTGCACATGAAAAAACTGATTCTGAGTCTTTTGTAGTTGAGATCTGATGAAATATATTATACATCATTTCCAGGGATCCTCTATAAAGATACAGCTAGGTTTGACTGGAGATGGCTTCTGAAACCAGATGTCTGGATGCCTTCAGCCTTGGCAATGATGCGCTGGCTTGTTGAAAGCATCAACAACTTGTTTCTCCATTATCCCAGCTACTGCACTAACTGATTCCTTGCATGCATCGATTTGAGAGGTGAGTTGACTTTGTCGAGGCACTACAGGTAATATGCACTTTTTTGGGCACTTAACTATGAAGCATTTTTTTCAGACATCCACTGAGGGTGATGAGACTCACCTTAAGGCTTGAAAGAGAGCTTTTGTACAGTTTCCACAGGCCACTCAGAGTAAAAACACAAAAATATCAGTATTTTTTCCTTCACATTCCAAGGTGGTGCAGTATGGATTTGAATCAGATTGACTGCATGTCTAGCCTTCATCGGGTACTGGAATGGAAAGCGGGTGCAGAGGAGTGACCACGGGGAGCCAAAATCATATCTGCTCCATAAATTTCCCTGCTCTTGTGCCTCCTGTGTTGATGCTTTGAATCCCACAAGATGCATTTGTGAAGCAATCTGGGAGGAACCCAGGGCACTGATTAGAGGATTTCTTCCACCCTAAAACCCTGTCTACACCAAGACATACATGTACGCACACCCCCCAGTCCCTGGCCTTTTGTTCGCCTGCTCTGATACCACATCACACATTCTGAGTCCTGCAACCCTGCATACCAGCTCTGCCTAATTACAGCAGAGTCCCACTGCTCCCCACGCTGTCCCCAGGCTCCTCACAACACCAGGCCATACACAACAATCTAAACAAAGAGTCGGCCTTTCAACATACTGATTAAAAGAAGCAGCACACCACTCTTAACATAAACTCTGCTGCACCAGACCAAATTAGCTTTATTGATGAGGTACATAACCCAATTAGTTTCCCCGCTGAATCTTTAAATTACCTCCTAGCACTCACAGAAAGTCAGTGTTAAGCTTATGCAGTTGTTTCCCTCTTATAGCTAATCTGCAGCATTGCTGGATACATTGCTTTAGAACACTTAAGACATAACAGGGGCATTTCTGGTAAATGTGGCAAAGGCTTCAGGATATGCAACCAGCAGTGTGAGGCTGGACCACCGTGGGGCAGCAATCCACACAGACTGGGAGTCTGATTGGAGCGGGCCTGGGTGCCTCTCTGTCTAAAGCCAAGGCAGACAATGTTGGCTAACCACAGTGTAAAAGAGTGTCTCCCCTCACAAACCTCCTTCTCCAGTGCAGTTTTCTCTCCCTCTTGCTTTTGTTTGTTTGTTTTGGAAAAACTTTAGATGTGAGCCAAGTACAAGAAATGTTTTGCACTATAGCTTGACAAATGACTACCATTAATCAATTATTAAAATCGCTTTTGATACCTTTTCTCTAAATCAGCGAAATTCATTAATCAACTTAAGAACTCACTTCAGTGCTGTGAAGGAACTGAGTTGTTGTAGGGTATTTTATGAATAAGGACAGTATCTAAATATCAATACAAATAACACAATAATACAGTATTTTATGTAATATCTTACTCAGCAGTTTCTAGAAACTCATTTTTGTGTGTGAAAACAACATCTTAACTAAAAAGTTATATTGCGGCAGATTAAACAAATTCAGACCAAAATTGTCCACAGATCTCAGCAAGCACTGTTGATACATGGTGCCTGATCACATTTCAATCAGTACCAAGAAAGTAGTGAGCCTCAACACAGCTCCAAGCATTAATTTGATCCACACAGAGCCGGGAGGGCTCATGGCTTCATTACCGTTAACAAGCATCTGCAAAACCTCCTTCTCTAACAGTGTCAGTGTATGTCCAACATTTTCCTGACCACACAGAGAGCTAGCCTTGACTTAGGAATCATTACTTCTTGTTTGTATTTAGCGTGTCTTCCCCTGTTTTACTAACTCTTTCTAAAACACTATCTCCTATGACCTATTTCGCACAAGAGGAGCCGAGGTACTGGCTAATCCCTGTGCCCAGCCACCTTCTCTAGCCTGATCAGACCTGGTCATAAACCAAAACTAACTGAGAGCAGGAACAGAATGATTTGACCACATGCCCTGTAGCTGAATGCACCACTCTTTTTTCCTGCCCTGTAGCTGAATGCACCCCTCTTTCCATGAGCTTGTTGGGCTCAGTAACATTCTTCTCAATTGTTATTTCAACTGGCGGTCAGTACAGCAGCAAGCCTGGAGCAAAAGGGGGCTGAGGTTGCTGGCAGACAAAACCGATGCATTCTTTGTAGCAGTGAAGTTCTGGATATGGAGACAATTTGCTCAGTGGTTGAGATATTTTAGGGCTCTGTATGTATAGTGTGTGCTATTCTAGGAAAAGGCACTTTTGTCATGAATGTATGATACAACATGCTGACAACTGAGTATGTACAATTAAAATACCTTCATTTCATGATCACACCAAAAATGATTTGTTGTTGTTGTTGTTTATTTGTGATCTTGTTTCCTGGTTACTGCTTTTTGTTACCTGGCAGGCTGTCACTCAGTGTCTGCTTTCCAGTCTGGTGGCTTCTGATAGACAGCAGGGACTGGATGGGTGATTAAGCACAGATCTGCTTTGGAACAGAATGAATATCAGGAGCAGATGATGCTTCCTGATGCCCAGCTTTTGCAGGGCCAACTGCCTTGCACATGTGCAAGGGGATCGCGGTCTGTGAGAACAGAAGGCCTGGCAGCCCTCATCACAGTGAGCCTCTCTGTATCTCCCCTTCCCATTCAGTCATCTCAGAGAAGGAGGGAAACAAATTCAATATTTTAATCTGTTTATGAAGGTCAAGCTAAAGTGTTCCTCTTGAGCCTCAATGTGACAATACTGTGATAATATCATTGTGGGGCACACACACACACACACACACCTGCAGTCTGACTTCACTCTATTTCAGCCCTGGTCATTAACACCCATTTTGTTTCTTGCATCATCAAACTGGATAAGCATGGGCCTGGTCTGACCAGGACCCACAAGGCAGTGTGTTAGCATTACTCGAGGCAGGCCTAATCGTCCCCAGGCAGATAGATGTACTGCTCTCACCTGCTCTGATTCACATGTCACCTCTCCAAAGGGAAACAGGGGAAGTGAAGAGCTGTAATTGGATCGCAGAGGAGGCACAGCAGTGTGGGAAAAGGAAGTGGGAAGAGATAAGACGTCTGGACAGACAAAGAGGAAGAGTAAAGTGAGGCAGAGACAAAAAAGACGAACTGTGAAGGAGATCTTACCCCAGGGAGCCAGAGGATAAAAGTGAGAGGAGGGATCAACAGCTGGATGCAGCTGCATGAGGCAGACCGTCCCTCTAGAGACGCTAATGTTTTGTCTCTTTCTCTTTCTCTCTTCTTTCACTACACTCACTGTCTTTCATAAAAATTTGGAAGCAGTGGCAAGAGGTCAGCCTCACCTGCAGCAAACAGTCTGGTGGACAGATTGTACTAATGAAATGTCTTGTCCCAAGAGAGCACATCTTCCTTCCTTGCCAGATGTGGGAAGGAACCTCCTCCTGCAGCCTTTTATCTCTCACAACTTTGCTTTACAGTCAACAGTCCAGTAAACATTGCTTGCTTTACTGCTCACTACACACAGACAGCTGCAAAAATAATCCTTATTTTAGGTTTTGCAAAATGACACTAGCTTTACCTGTATGACTCTGACAGTCTGTCCAAAAACCCATGTGACATATTTACAGTCTCAAGGTTTTTGGACAATCAGTAAATGAAACCTACAGTAGTAATATTCCAATGCAAACAACTACCTGCCGTTAACAAACTACTGCTACTGGTGATTAGTCAGTTAATCAATTATCCAATTTTTAGTAAATATTGCTGGATACATCCTTTAAGAGCAATACTTATAGTAACACTTATAGTCCATAAATTGAGTGTTCCTTCCATTTTGTTTCAGTCTGGTATTCAAACACCCACAGCTTTGGTTTTATCCTAATGAACAAAATTCCTTCAAACTTCTGTATTCAATCATATTGCATCAAATTTTTCACCACAATTTTCTCTCCTGGTCTGTTGGAAAGAGAGAGGCAGTAGATTTGCTGTTGGAAAAACGCACTCAGCTGTCTGAAGTAGAACAACCTTGACTCACACCCACACTTTGTCCAGATGTACATCAGTGTTTATGTTCGCTCCAGTGCCCCTGCTAGGCCCAGGAGTAAGTGTTTAAGGAAGTATTACATTTGCGAACACATTAAGTAGCACATCCAGTTTCCTGCAATTTTACCATTCCCTGAAAATACCATTACTGTATACCACAGAGCCACAGCATAGCTTGGTATTTAGCAGGAAGAAAAAGAAACAAAGAAGACCAAAAACAGAGTCAGCTCGCCTCAAGATAAACCAATCTCACAAGGACACAGGCCGGTCTGGTATTAAAACAGACACGTGAACATTTTGTTTGACACAAGCTGTCCCCAGAAAAGTCTCTGGTGGGAATTGATTACATGGTTTGCGTACCAAAATACAAGTCAGAAACTGGCAATTTCTCTCATTTCCATAGTTAGTTTCACTCATTTGCAAAAAGCTGAAGCCTGAAGCAGGGCATTCTGGGAAAGCTGCAGTGGAGTAGTTAGCAAGGTTCCTTACCAAAAGAAAAGGAGGTCATGTAGAAAGAGGGATTGAGAGAGTGAGCGTGTGCATCAGGTGCCCTTTTCATTCACCAAATCATTGCATTTTGCATGGCTGTTTTGCAGAACCTTAGTATGGGTGAAAGTCAAAATGAGCATTTTTATGCATTACACTGACAACTGCTGGGAAAATGTGGTTGACATTCTAGAGTATCAGCCAAAGCACTGAGAGAAGAAACATTTTGTTGAGAAAGAAAGGACTACAAAACAAACGTTAACATTTTTGTAATGATGCTTGTTTAAATAAACCAGAAGACAGCAAACTACTTTCTGATCCCTCTGGCCAGTTGTTACAGTCAGTAGCTTTTTAACTGGTTTTTCCTTTTTTGTATGAAGTAGTGAGTCTATTCTACATGGACTGTAATGCAGGTATTCTTGTGCAAACAAAGTAATGAAGGCAGAGATTTTAAAAAGCAAGGTGCATTTTAGCAATGTCAGCTTTCTACTGTTCACTGACGAAACTAGCATAAAGGCACCTCCTGCAATGAAACAGTGAACACCAGATCTTTAGCCTGACTGTACTCCACATAGCAATTTGAAGGTATCCGGATTATGAAAAATGATTACTTTCCACCCCTGCCACATTTTTCAAAAGTTAATAAAGACTCAAGGATGCCATGGCACAAGGTACTGAAATCAGCACTGACAGCTACCAGTAGGTGGTCACTGTACAAAAAGACCGTGGCAACTGTGAGCCACTTGTGTGAAAGAAACATTCTTCATTCATATTTTTACTACAGACCAATTATGATAATTATTTTTCCCCATAGACTGTGTGAAGGCCTCAGTCCTGGCCTTCACCATGTGAGGGCCGAAACCACCACCAGCCATGGACTTGGGTGGGTAATTTATATTAGACATACACAATTGATCAATGAGCATGCACGTTTGATTAATTTTGTATTGTTAATGTTTACCTTTTCTTTTGAGTTACCGTGTTTCCTGGTCCATGGATGGGGGGGCGGTTCGGCTAGCAGACTGTCTGTTTAGTGTTTATTAGTTGATTGCTTTGGTAGTGTCTTTAGTTTACCCCTTGTTTGTGTTATTGGTTTGATCAGCCAGTATATATATGTTCCCCTGTGTGTGTCTCATTTGCTAGGTCAGTTGGTTTTGTTGAGACAGTTCAGTTTGCTGTATTTTGAGTTTCCTTATCTTTTGTTGACCTCTTTTAGGGCCCAGTTTATCTGATGTTAATTTTGTATTTTTCTTGCTTTTGGGTTAATAAAAGAAACCCTTTATTTTGAACTTTGAAAGCTGTGTCTTTTGCCTTACTGCTTGGTCCCTGACAGACTGGATGCTTTTATGTTTGCAGGAATGGCAAAGTGATCTAGTGCCACCTCTTTCAGGTACCTCTTTCAACTATACTGCCTTTAGAATTCAATAAAATAATGAATGTCAAATAATGAATGATGCTGTATGTTACACTACTAAAAAAGACTGCATACGTACTGTATGTTATCTAAATTAAAAACTATCCGAACTGATAAAGTCTCTTGGATGAGAGGTGAAATGTCTTCAACCTAGAAATCTAGTCCAGTTTTATCAGCTTATGTAATGAAAGTTCTTTTATTTTGAAAAGAGAAGACTAATAAAAAGATATATATTTCGTTATGTGAAATTTATTATGCATTAACGTATCACCCTAACACTTACTATGACCTGGATGACTGAGAATCTGCACAGACATCTAGCAGGCCCTTCTTAATGTTGCACCCAAGAAATCCTATCTAAAGCATAATAATCCTATGTCATATCAGCAATGTTTTTTCAAGGGAAGTGTGTAATAAAAACATTGCCAAGATATTGGTAAGACAGGAAGCACTTTGGGTGGTAAAGGAACTGGCAAATACCAAAGTTTAAGTCCCAGCTTCATGAAAAAAAGGCAAAATGTCCTCCTTCACATGCAGCAATCACTGTTCATCTCATGTTGCAAAGGGGGCTGCAGCGATTACAAGAGGTCCATTCTGTCATGAACATGGAGGAGGCTGGTTTAAAAATTAGGTCTGGCCTAACGTCAGACCCAGCTAATGAGAAATGAAATGAGATCAGATAAGAATTTAGAGAAGGACAGACCAATGGACAGGCGAGGAAGCCCCCCTGCTCTTGTCACCTCCGTCACTCATGCCAGCACTTGTCAGAGCTCATTTCCCCTCCAGCTGCCTGGGGACCCCCTCTCGCCTTTCTACTGGAGCCAGAAAGGCCACCCGAAACAGACAGAGGAATAATTCATAGCAAAGAGACACTCCAAGCCACCCAAAAAAAGTGCAACAATATGAGGTGTAAATAATTCCCCAGTGCAAGATTGTGACGTAACCAACTGTAAAGCTTCATTACTTCATAAAAGAAATAACACATAGGATAATAAATGGCAAATAACTCCCAAAGCCAAGTCAATAAGGCTTAGCTTTACTGAATGTACAGATATTATGGCTGGCTGATGCGCCTCATTACCTCTAATGACATCTTATTTTATTCTTCTTACTCCACATCAGGAATCGAAAGCCTCTATGCTCAATGGCCACACTAAATGCCCTTGAAGTAATGACTTTTTCCACCTTATTCACTTGATTATTATTCTATGAAGACTTCACACATTTGTAATGAAACATACACTGGCAGAGTACAATGTAACAGTACCTCTTGAATGAACACATGCTTACAATTCTTCAGTGTTAAATGGAGATATAATCTGGTGCAAGAGAACATCACTCACCTTGTAAATGGATCAAATAGACATGCAAAGAGTATAGCAAGCTTTTTGTGGTTCCTTTATGGCACCAGATCTCTGGTGTAAAAGTTGTATTTGACCTCTACACAAGCTAGAGAGGTTGTAAAATCATACAGTTTGAAAACTAGTAGGGCAATAGAATTAGTAATGGCTCATGACACACATTCCACAACGCAGCTTGTGGTTTTTAAAATGTTGCTTCTCGTGTCATATTTGATTTCCCCTCTCAAGACTGACCTATTTTCTTTGCAGCAGATCTTGCACATTGAAACATGAGACTGATTGCTGTTAATAGGCTTAGCCTTTAATCTTTTTTTTTTTTTTTAATTTTTTTTCCCTAAACATCTAATTATAAATTCAGAAACTGACTCATAGCAGAAAGTGACAAACTATTACAGAGACAGCATTGAGGAGTGAGACTACATAAGAGTGGTCATGAACTGTTGTGCCACTTCAGACATTTGAATTAATGATCACAATAGCTATATTGTAATGGTTTTTGGACAGCAATGTATATGGAAAAAGGAGAACACTGAGAATTTCATCTACATAGAAAAAAAAGCAGCCATCAGATGTCTTGCTGAGCTGTTTGGATGTAGAGCTGGCACCCTGAGTAAGAGCAGTCTGTTCTCACATAGCCTGCCAAACACACGTCTGTAGCACCCGGGCAGGCCCAAGAGAAGCTAAAGCGCAGTGGCTTTGAAGAACTACTTCATGCTTGGACTCTGTGAGGCCACTGATCAAGCATGTCATACCCTGAGAGTGGTGTGAAAGCACATACAGTAGTAACGCTTCTAGAGGCAAATCAGAGGAGAGTCAAAACTCTGACCATCACTGGTTTAAAAAAAAAAAAGCATAATAAAGGTTTTCAGATCATTTTACTGAACTTCAACCCACACTGGAACGAGTAATCATAGAACTTTAATTATTCTTTGGTTTACTTTCCAAATTCCATAATCAATGTCAGTACATTGCCATTTCTCCTTATCTTGTGGTCCGTGTGATTTATAATTTGGGGACCTCCCACAAGAAGCCCGCACAGCTTCTATTTCTGCATTCAAGCCAGGAGTCGCGGTTAAATCCTGCGTCTCCCTTCACCCCTCCCTCTACCCAGGCCAAACCCTGGGCCAAGAGCCTGTCTGCTGGGCCCTCTGTCTTGACTGCTCTCTGTATTCAGCTCCTTGATCCATGCAATACTACTGCCGACACTTGTGAAATTGTAAGAATCTCAACACAAGCACAAAAGAAAAACAGCCTGCAGGCTGAAGACATTACTTCAATGATTTAAACAACTGATGAGTGTTTTTTTTTAAATGTGCAGTCTTTTTAATAAGATGGCAAAAAACAACTTGAGAAACAATATGTTTTAATGAACCAGGACTGCAGTCACTGGGGGTGCCATAATCTGAACTTTAATTCATCTTGTCGTCTATAGGCATTTTTTCTCACGCTCAACTAGCCTAATTAAGGTGCCTTTTGAGAGTGAAGTGACATCTATTTCTTTGGATAAAGCCCCAAATTTGTCACTGCCTGTGAATATGTGAAAAACCACTTTGTGCCTGGGCTGACAGAGGACTTTACACTTTCTCTGTAACCCTGGAAACCTTTTGAGAGGTGAAGCAGAGGACAGCCAAGAGGAAATCATCTTGGCCTAAAACCGCAGGTAAATCCTCACTAAGGGAGTCCAAATTAAACAGCTTTACAATTAAAAAATAACTCTTCATAGACTAATAAAAGGAACCAGCAAAGTCCGACAGATTTCTCTTATTTATTTCATTTCCATTTGTTATGTTCTTCACAAGTGTCACCAAGTTGATCTTAGACTCTTGCATGAGTGAGTGAGTGTACAGAATAAACTTTTAATGAAATAAATATAAAAGAAATTGTCCTACCTCAAGAACGCAGGTCCCCGGAGCTGTGTTCTCCTTGATGGACACATTGTAGAGGTTTCTCTCAAAGACAGGCTCATTGTCATTTATATCCTGAAGAATGACTTTTACCACAGCAGTGGAGGACAGGGGTGGTTTCCCTCCATCTGTGGCCACCACCGTTATACTGGGATTGGGGTTTTTTTCATAATCCATCTGGGAGAGAGTGGTGATAATCCCCGTAATGGGGTCTATACTGAACCAGTTTGAGTAAGCACCATGGTCTTGCAGGATGCTGTAGGTAATGTCTCCATTGGGCCCCTGGTCTTTGTCTCTGGCTGTCACCTGTAACACAAAGCTCCCTGCAAACACCACTTCAGGGATGATCTGTCTGTACACTGGCTGGTCAAACAGGGGAGGGTTGTCATTGATGTCAGTCACCTGGATGATGAAAGAGGATTCGGCCCTGAGAGGAGGCGTGCCTGAGTCTGTTGCCATCACCCTCAGCTCATATGTGTCTCTTTCTTCCCGGTCCAGAATCTGGTCCACACATATCAGATAGATGATGCTATCCTTTGTGGTCAGAGCAAACTTTCCATCTCCTCCCTCTAACGACACATTGACATTGGCGTACTCTCCATAGTCGGGGTCAGTGACTGAGATTCTGGCTACATACTGGCCTGGTTGTACACCCTCTGAGATTCTGGGAGACCCGTCCTCACTGAGAAAGATGATGGTCATGGTAGGTTGGTTGTCATTGTAGTCTCTGACATGGATGGTGACAAAGGCATTGGTCACCTCTGGCTGGGTTGCATTGTCTTGCGCCTGAACCACCAGTTCATGGACTCTCCTCATCTCAAAATCCAGAGGCTTGTTGAGTGTGATGATGCCGGTGTGAGAGTCGATGACAAAGTAGCGGTTCGGGTCACTTTGTCTCCTGTTGATTTCATATAGTACCATCCCGTTGTCTCCTTCATCAGTATCTGTGGCAAACACCTGCAGTATACTGCTTCCTGGTTGGAGGTTCTCAGATATTATAGCATGGTACCGGCTTTGGTTAAAAACAGGAACATTGTCATTAATGTCTTGTACAGTAATATCTAATGTCATCTGATCAGTCCTTTTAGGGGAACCGCCATCAAAGGCCTCCAAAGATAAAGTATAGGTGGATCTTTTCTCTCTGTCTAGAATGGCATTAACCACCAAGTCCAGATAGAGAACCTCATTGCTTCCCCTTCTGGTCTCCAAGGTGAAGGCCTGGCCAATGTTTCCATCTTTGATAAGGTAGCCTTGTGTTGTTAGCTGCCCTTTGTCAGCATCCACAGCTGGATCAAGAGGAAACCTGGTACCTATGGCAGTCTGCTCAGGGATTTTAAACATGGCTCGTTTTCTTGAAAACATTGGTGCATGGTCATTTATGTCATTCACCTTGATGGTCACTTCCACAGTCACACCTGTCATGGTGACCGCAATGAAGTTGTATCTGTCCCTCACTTCCCTGTCAAGAATTTTGGCTGTTTTAATAATGCCTGTGCTCTCATCTATGTCCAAATCAGTACCCACGCCTGTGCCCTCATGGTCTGAAATGAAGAACAGAGAGGCTGTGATGCCAGGAGGAAGTCCAGCACTGATGTCACCTATAATTGTGCCTGCTGGTTGTTCCTCATCTAACTGGAGTTCAAGAGTCCCCAGAACCACAGGTGAGAGGACTGTTACTAGCTCCAAGGCCACATACACCATTAGCACTATCCTTGTGTTCCACCAACCCTCATGCTCTGAAGAACCCATTATAAATTTCCCAGTACCCTTGGCTGCTGTCTTCATTTCAGTTTCTTCTTTTTAAACCTGGAGACACACAAAGAGGAAAAACTGAGCAATATCAAAATTACAACAGCAGACAACTAAGAAATGGAGTATTATTTCTGTGTCAAAATACAGAGTAAGTTAGTTTAAGAAAAAAACAAATATGCCTTAAACACTTTTCCATATGTTATATCAGCTCTCTTCCAACCACAGTGCACACAAGAGGCTCTGCATGTTAACACTTTCCAACACTTTTTAGTTCACCTAAAAGTCAACACCTTGTTGCTCCTCTTTGGATAAGAAACATCAGAACCATAGGCTGCAGCACAAAACATTGGCTGTTGCTATTTAACATGTTTGCCATTAATTAAAAAGGTGAAGGAGCCACTTTACCAGTCTACCTGATGTGTTCACTATAGCAGCACCCCCTTATATAAGTCAGGTATGCTAGGTCCCAGATTTAATATTTATGTGTGCTACCACATTTAGCTCTCATGGAGTAAACAGTTTCGAAACACTCTTCCCAATTAATCTCCCCCGAGCAAAGATGTCTCTCTTTCAATATTTGTGGGAATTGTCTTGGTGTTAAATAGGTGAAAAATATTCAAGTAATAATATTTAAATGTAGTGAGGGTAGTGGAATTCCTTACATAAACAATAAGCACACTCTGGCAGAGACACTGTAGAGCAATGTGGAAACTGTTCACCAAGACAGTCACCATCTGCAGAATAATCCAAAACCATCAAATGTCTGGCACACAGAAAATTATGTCTTTTTCATTAAATAAAGAGACTGGCTTCCAGTTGTCTGTGGTTTTGTCTAAATTCATGTATTTCTAACTACTCTGACTTGTTTGCAAACTAAATTTAGCTTTAATTTTGAGGAAATGTAAACACAAGCACATTATACTCCATAAAATTTTGAGTAATTGAGTTCCTAGTCAAGACTCTGCAAGAGTCCCCCCAGTGGATTAATTGATACCTACAAGGAAACATTCACAAAACATCTGTGAATCTGTGTGAGCATATGTCTGCATTAAATGCCTAATATGTGTCCCTGCATGTAGTGTGGCGATCTGTCTCAGCCACGCTGATGACAGTGTGTTTGAGTGACAGATTAGTATAGCAGAGTTGAAGGGCTCCAAGATGTCTGCCTCTCTCCCTTTTTCTGGCTCTGCAGCATTATAATTGAGGTCTGCTGGAAGTTGGCCATAAGTACAAGATTCCTCAGCTAATTTCAGTCTACCATGATTCAAAGCCCGCAACGGTGAAGATACTCACTTTAACATCATAAACTGGTTTGAATTCAACTTAGTGTGAGTAATGAGAAACCTTGGAGCATTACTTGTTTTGCGATATATCCTACATATGAAGAAAACACCCACATTCTAACAAAACAACTAGAATTGCTGGGTCTGTAAGCTGTGCTGATGATGGTCTTTTGACTGAAACATTCACATTTTTTCACATTACCACTTGTGCAAATGTAATAAATGTACTTTTTTTGGCATCTTAAGAGCCTTTTAGTTGTTTTGTTAGTGTGAGGGCTTTTTTCCATGTGAGACATGCTGTTTTTGGCCATGTGCACCTAAACACATTTCTTGAAAGACCTGAATTTAAGAGCGTGAACCTGCAACAATTTTTGTTGTGAAATATGCCATGAAAAACTGGTGCTGTTAAAATACCTTCTGTGCCACTATTTCAATATTATTTACCAGTTTTGGAATAAAATGAACTCTGGATCAATTTTCTGCATTAAATCCTAATTGATATGACTTTCACAGAGACCATAAAAAAGGACTATGAAGACATGCACTACAAATTTACCATCACATACCATGCGATGAGTTGTTTTGTGAATGCTGTTCTTGGCCAAAACAAAAGCACATCCATCCAGCATGTACATAAACTTTAAAGTCTCAGTACTGATTTACTTTACAGCAACACTGGAAACAAACCTTAATAAAGCTTTGTCCAAAACACAAAGGATAAATGTCACGGCCAAAATCTTTGTCCAAATACTACTACTGATATAATGCACCTTCTGGTTGAGCTACAGTAGAAGACCTCTGCAGAGCAGCACGGCCTAATGGGTATAACAGACAGTGGGGCAGGATATTTACACAGTACCAGGTAGAGAATAAATATACTTTAAAAAGGTTAAGTGCAAAGTTAATGAGAAATTTCTGCACTTCAAAGCTAAGAAGTTCACTTAGGCTGTGCTTCTACTGTCGGACCCTAACAAGCAGTATACCCGGTTCTTCCCTTAACCATCACCAAGCAAGGCCTCCAGGGTTGACGCAGACCATCCAGATTTGTTTTTCCACTGTATTTTCTCTGTCTGTCTCTGTTTAGAGGATGGAGGGCTGCACTCCTCTCACACACACTGTCAGTTGTGTGTTTACACAAGGTGCTTGTAATGTTAATGCCTGAGGTGTGAAGACACGGACATTTAACCAATGATTTGCGACTGCTGTACACGCATGCACCCCCCCCATGCAGTGCCGGTACTTGATTTTAATACTACCTCCTGAAGGGTACTGAAATTTAGTTCCCAGAATGCAACTCCAAAGCAGGCGCACTGTCGTGGAAATGAACGCAGAACCCGTGAGGAGTGTTACTCAGTATGACACTTTTTCTTATAATAAAAAAAAAAAACCTATGTAGAACAAGCACAGTCACCCACCAACCCAGGCATCCATCACCGATGGTTTCATGTCTGAAGGTTAATAGCCAGTTAGCAGTCAGAATATAAAAGGTACGTAGCAAACTATTCATGCACAGGGTTTCAGGGAAAGCAATCAGAAGGAAAAAAAATCATAATGGCTGCCCATGGATGAAAGCTGTTGTATTCAGTAAGCCACACCCACTGTGGCTTGGACCCAGAGGTTTTCCTTGCATAATTATACTAGATCATGGTTAAAAAATGGTAAAGAATTTTGTTAAGACGATGTAACTGCTAGAGGATTAATCCCCCCATGGATGTCTAATTTACACACCATAAAAGCTTTATTGAGGTTAATTTTCATAAGACTGGCACATGTATTGATAACACATCATGTACACCTCACTGTTAGCAGAGACTCTGGCACTGACCTTGTTTCTTTTGACTCCTCTAAATCAAGTGAACCGAGAAGTTCCAAGGTTTCTCCGATTCCAAATGAAACCTCTGTTTGAATACAAAGGATATTATCCTGGCCACTAGTATAACTGGAATCAGCATCAAAATTCATGCTGAGAACATCAGAGCCACGTTGCTACCTCTCCAGATCATGGTGCTAAGTCAGATCATTTCATCATGGCATATCTTGCTTTCATAATGAATACTTGTCAAACACTTATCATAAGTTAATATCTTATCTTCACACACAATATTTGAGACAGTCTCCTGCAATTTAAAATGGGGTGTTTCCTGATCTAACCAGAGTATCTCATCTACAGAGATACAGCAAAATACTGGTTAAAATTTATCACAATTCATCAAAACCCTGACTTTAGATACAGCACTTCAGCTGCACTACTATAATTAACACGATTTTCACCACCCACAGGCCATGAGCGTCAGCTATAGTGATAGACTATGTAAAATGAGCTTCTAATTCCACATCATGATTCCAGTTAACTCAAAGAAAACTGCTGTGGTTTCGACAACCTGCCAGGCTGCCTGATGCTCAATAGACTTAATCGAAACCACAGACAGACCTGCAGATTGACTGGACATGAGAATAACAGGCTTAGCAAAAAAGTAAACTAAAAAGCCCTGAATGCAATTTATTGCCTCTCACAGGTGCCGTGTTTCTGTGCCCTGCATTAGTCTTTGAAAGTGGAGTTCCTGGGCAGTAAAATGACAAGAAAAAGCCTTCACAGACCTCAGATACACATGCACTTCCTGGCCATAGCAAACACGGTAGTAGGAAGGGCTGCTGGCTACCCTTTCACGGTGAGCTGAAGGTTTCTGAAGGTCTGTGACAAGAAGGATAATCTCTTTCCCAGAGCAGAAACAGCATGTGTTGGTTCAGCTGTTTGTGTAAGATGTTCCGGATTTAAAAACCACGCACCTTATGTCTTTGAAGATGGCACCATCTGATATTGCGTTGACTGTACAAGAGGCTGCACCATTAAAACACATGTGCATCAGGTTACAGTGTGTTTGGACAACATCGCTATAAATAAGGTCAAAGTTCACCTCATATGTGGCCTGGTGCATGCATGTTTGTGAAGAGGACAGGGGTGATTGGGATTTCCAGACTTTGACAGTATTCACACAAGTTTCCTGATTTTGGTCAAAAAAGAGAAAATGAACTTCTCCTCAAATACCATGTAAACTTGCTTACTTTACTGATGATGACTCTATAAGACAATGAACAGATCCAGAGCGACTACAGCCAACTAATTTTCAGAAATTGAGAGCAACAAGAAACTCTGGGTGGTGCTGGCATGGCTGTCCTGGGAAAAACATATCTTGTGTTTTTCATTCCTTTTTAAGGAGTCTGGAACACTGGCTTCATCAACAGCATATGCAAGCTACTAAGACAAGACTAGTGAAATGATTGCTTCATGCATGGGTTTACGACATAATCCCTGGATTCTTATAAAAGATGTGGAGGTCCAAGTTTTGGTTTTATCCATCAGTGCTGCTTTTTTGTTTGTCTTCTCTGAGTGACATGTTTTAACTCAACCCAGACTCTGAAAAATGGCACACATTAGAATAATGCTCTTAACAGGAGATATCTCAATAGAGAAATAATCACAGACATTTTGCCCAAAAACCAAGCAGGTACAGAAATAGATGTATGGATAATTGCAAGGTGAATGGATGAAAAACAATGACCCTTAATATTTTTTAAAGCCTTGGTGGTATGGCTTGTCAAAGAGCCCCATGTTACTAAGTATTAAGTATTGACTCATAGAGTGGTATTAACAATGCAAATGAACATTTTGTAGCTTAACAATTGAAAACTGGCAAAAGAAAAGAGAGGAGGAGCCTGTCGGCTACTCCTTGTTGTGTCTAAAGTCATAAAGCCTGCAAAATTACTCGGTGATGGAACCCGGTGGAGACTTGATCAATTTATTAACTGGGGGAAAGGAACACATACTCATGGTCAAAGAACACAGATCCAACACAATACCTGTGCCGACGTGTGAGTAATCGTTTGCTATGTGTTCAGCCGGAGTAAAACAGCACAAAGGCGCAGCGGCAGCAGCCACAGCAGTCGGAGGACAATACACTAACTCCACAAGCTGACCAATTTAAGAGGAATGTTTCACAGGGGCTTAAAGCGTGCGACATGACAGACCGTTAAAGTGTTTGGCTGCTGTTCAAAGCGCGCAAGCTGAGGGTACTCTGTGCAGTAAAACCCTGCAAAGTTGCATTTAATTTAAAAAGTGCAATAGATAAAACGCTTGAGATCAGTTTTAATGTAAAATATTAAGGATAACAGCTGTAAACTAAGACACTCTATACAATGGAAAAGCATGGCCATTACTGCTACAAATCTGGTCATTAATGATGAAAACCGGTACGCGCAAAAGTAGCCAACGTTGGAAGTCAGCGAGTTTTAGACGTACTTGTATCCATCCAGTATGGCATGTACTGCAGGCAGGGGATCAGCGAATAAATGGTAAAGTATGTGAAAAGCATGAAAGAATTGAAAGTGGCCCTGGACAAACAGCACTGATGGAGAACTTTGTCGCATCAATTACTTGTGGAGATGCGCCATGCTATGATGGATACTCACATTCATCTGCTATGTTTTAGAGAAGACAGGGGTTTCAAGACATCCAAATTCGTCTCAGTATTCCCTTGTCAAGACAAAGTCCAAAGTGAAAGTTACATCCATCTCAGGAATTAAAGAACTGATCGCTTTTGCCAGTGATCTGGAGGTGTCCCCTCGTTGCACACAATTAGTTTCTTTCCTAAATTCGAATTCAGTTTGTTTTCCGATTTCTTTCAGATTAAAACTAAAACTGCCACCTTGTCCCTCGCAAAACTTTCCCGTCTTCTTCTTCCAGTGGATGTTATCGGCTTATCGGCATCCCGCGCTGGTCTGTGTGTTGGCCGGCACACTGCTGCAGCACGCTGACTGAAACCAAGCAGTGTGGGGCCGAGTGGTGGACGTCACCCTCAAATCTCATTTATTCAACACGTGACGGAGTGCAACCTCCTGCTCCCCTATCCTATGGGGCTGCTGCTGCTGCTGAAGCTGCCACAGTGAGCTGCGGAGCGGAGGGCCAGGTTACTGCTGAACTATGGTGCCACCATCCTATGCAAAAGGGAAGTGTAAATCAGCTACACATGCAGAGCGCCACATGACTTGAAAGAGCTGACTTAAAGTTTGAGAAAATTGCTCTAAAATTAGGGGGACGTGTGCTGTGGCAGTATTAGGTTTTGAACTGGGTGAAGTGGAACTGTGAAATGTTACAGCAGTTTATTAAGATACTGTCCTCATAAGGTTTATTTGTATTAACACTACCAAAGAACACAGCAACAGGCAAACTTATGAGACTAAAGGTAAATTTTGAGATCACAATTTTTCATTATCAAGAGTAACTTTCATTGGCTATTGAGGACAAATTATAGTATAAATCTTCAAATCAGTGGCAAGGTTATTAACAGATTAGAGAAACAACATTAAGTACAGGAATCCTGAAGAAAATGCATTATAAATGTGCAATGTCTTCAGCTATGTATTAAAGAAAAGTTATATTAGAGTTGTACTCCGAGAAAAGTTCATCTCTGCTTCCTTTTGAAACATTATAGTGCAGTTGAAGCTACTGTATGATTCCTGGCTTCTAGGTATTGAGGCTCACTTTTTATCCATTTACATGTTGTACCTCAACAAAACAAGCTCAACAAACCCGCAGCATCGTAAGGAGGCCTAGCCATCATAGAGATGTTGTTTTTCTAGCCAAGAAACCTTCTGGGGATACTGTGTGTTTCATCTAAAGCATGACAATGCCTCTAACTTTCCTTCACATCTCGTGACAGATTAAAGGAGCATCGACTTCATCCCAAGTCATTTCCCAAGAAGAGTGCTGCTTTTTTCTCTGGTAGTGCTGGAGCCATAACCCTGCTTCACTTTCTTGTCAGTCACATTCAGCTCTGAAAGTTATTAAACCCTTGTCACTTTGCATTTAGAGTTAATAAACACAAGAACAGCAAAGGGGCCCTGTTGACTCACCAGTAGGATTTATTGTTGAGAAAGGGCTGACAAGTGAAGTGAATCCATGCGACCAATCATCATGCTCTCAGTCACGTTTTCTTTAGGTTTATTTATAATTTTGTTTTATTACCATTAAAGAAACAACTTTAAAATCTGATTCAACCTTTGCTGAAGCAAAATAAAGACATGTGATTTATAATAAACTCATATTAGTCAAATACACTAACAAGAGTTAAAATACATAGCACCAGTGTAGTTGTGTTCTGTTTGTGCTGATTAAAAAAAATAGAACTTTTGTAAAAAGAAAAAGTTTGGTCAGTCATCCCTGCAGTTTAGCATTTTTGCTGGCTGAACCTTTAGCCTAGTTATATATCCCCACTTTCACTCTGCGAACTCTGGAAGGAGTTTCAGTAATGGCAGCTAGTCATTACTGTGACAGCAGGGCAGAGTCGACAGCCTCACACTGACACGCACACACATACCCACACACGTAACATCAGACCGAATAGCCAACAGCTCCACCGCTACAGAAGCAATTATTTGTATCATTTGCAGAATGCGTTCCTATGATTTAATGACACATTCTGGTGAAACTGGGAGACAGATCACACATCATCACACAAATCATAATGATGCTGTGCCTGCTTTTGTAATTTGTGAATATAGTAGCTGCGACTTAGAGAGCAAAGGATCAAAAGAATTATCAAACAGGAGGCAAATAGTGTTTGTTCACAAAATCTTTGCACATCACATGAAATGAAGTCAACCAACAAAAATGTGAGGTCATAAACTTTATCTAATAAATGTCAGTGTGCTAAGATGTATAACAAAGTTATAAATTAAACAAAATACTTCATGTTTTATGTATTTTCTTAGATGCCATGTACAGTGCTGTAGGGCTGTTAGATAGTGTCAGTCTCACAATCGGTGTAGTCTGTCACCCTGTGTTTTATTAATCAAAACAAATGAGACATTTCCTTGTATGAGGCATTTTTATTGCAAATATCTTTTGTTGTTTTTTTCTCTTGTGAAACAAAGTTAAATAAAACAACATAAACTGCCCATTGACCAGTCAATGGGCTGTCAGATGTCCTGTTGACAACATACCGATCAGTCAAAACATTCACTTAATTATCAATTCTGACTGTGATAAATGATGAGCGATGAAATGTAAAAATGTCAGCATGATGCATTTGTTCCTGGTTTTAAAAAACACAACAACAAGCAGATTAGGTATTGTGCTGTGCCTAGATTCCCTTATAACATCAGAGTGTCTGTTTCTCATGTGGCATCAGTGCTTCCATATAAACCATACAAAAGTACAACTTTGGTCTCAAGCTCAGACTATACTTTCTAGAAGTCAAAATTTAATCTTCATGAAGTTTACCCATGGTCTCATCACACTTTCAAAGACTTTTTCATGCCCTTTATCCATATGTGAGACTGCCCAGTGCATACAGTATAATCTACAGAGTTCAGTGCTTCATCTTATCTGAGAGCTCGTTGACTGTTCCTGTGAATCGCAGGAAGCTCTGAATTAAAAAAAACCAAGGTGCTGTAATGGTGGATATATCTGCGGTTCTACTTTGAGGTTGCAAGATGTTTACATCACAAGGTTGTGGTCTTAGTCATTTTTCTGTGATGGCTATTTTAGTAGCATTTGACCATGAATTCAAGGTGAAACCATAAAGCTTCACTCCTTAAGCCTTGCTGAAAGACCATGGAAGAAAATGCAAACAGGTCAGGTTTAATCAGGATGAATGTTAAGTGTCTGATAGGCCACTTTACCAAGGGATTCCTATCAGCCAGAACAAACGTGCATCCTTCCTGAAACACAGTGTGATAACATGAGATGAAGTAGTTGTCTGATGCATGATCTCTGAAAAACAATGTGGATTTAACTTTCCACTAGTTGTTGAAGTCCATAAATACAGTCCACAGGCAACCAGCACAGTAGGAAGCCAAACAGGATTCAGCTGTACTACATCTTCCTAACTTGCCATATCTTTGTGTTATGGAGTATTTAATACTACATATGCTATTTTTTTTAAAGAATCTTTGTCATTTAATTTCTATTTTGCTTTGTACAACAGTTGTGTTTATTACACTCAAAAGGTTTTTTAGTTTGCGTTTGCAAGTGTCACTTCCACATGTTTACAGCATACATGAATACGGTACATATCTGCATTTTATCAAAACGTGGAAAACATGAGCCAGAACAAGACGCTCTGATCAGATATTTCTGTTGTATTACAGCATCACGGACAGTATATTTTTAAGGTGGACTTTGCGGAATAATTGATGGTGAAACCACAGTGGCGCTTTAAGGGGCTGGGCACGTCCTTGGCCAGCGATATCATGTAGACTTTTATAGAGCCGAAACACTAACCAGAAGCTCTAGTGGACCGTTCCCTCAAGATTGTTGTCCACTCAAGGAAATATGAGCTTGTTGAATGTGACCTTTAAAAGATGTGAATGGGACAAAGTCAGAAGCTATTTTACACACATTGTCTAAATCAAATCAAAGACCTGTGGTTAGCCAGTGATCAAGTTATAGTCTATTTTCAGTTGTGTTGTTTTAAGGCAGACTTCCATATATCTCTGTGTAGCAACTGTGTGTGTTACAATGCACATTGTATGTATCTCTACATAGACTAACCCAGCAGGAGCCTGTCCAAAGGAGACTGGGTATTGAATGCACATGTTGTTTTCATTTTGGTTAAAAAATTCTGGAAGTACCAGTTCCTTTTCATTCTGGTTAATCATGGTGTAAAAGCTCTTTTATGGATTTCTTTTCACTATTACTGCTGCTTCCTGTCTCCAGAAATTGCAGCAATAAATGTTTTATGTAAAGAATAAAAAATCAAATTTTTTTGTAGTAAGTAGCTGATGATGATGATGATGATGATGATAGTGTCTATAAATTCTGAGGGAAGACCAAAAACCTCCTGGCGATGCCATCCTAAATATTTTATTTTCTGTCTGTGATACCAGCAACACCGCCATGGATCATTTTTATTGTTTAAGCTTGTTACCAGTGTTCTCTATGAATTATAAATCATGGTCTCATAGTTCACATTACAGCAAAAGAAAGAGAGAAGAGAGAGTTTTTTCTCTGCAAATTAGACTGAAAAGTACAAAACATATAGCATTTTCCTTTGTAGAATCTCTCCCAGGAGACAAAGTATAGTTATGATGGGATCTCAACATTTAGATAAAGCTGTGGTTGCACTCAGCAAGGTCCACGTGTCAATGTATGCGACTACATAAATACAGTGGCCTGGCTCCCTCTGCAAAGGTTTGTGTGGATTAAAATGACTAAGAAAGTCTGACTAACCACAACAGTCTTGTGTTTCTTTTGCCTTCTCTGACCACAAAGCCAGTAAGTTGCTTTCTACATATTGTATGTAGACAATCCAAATCTGTTCATCTATTGAGCAACAAAGAAAAAATCCACCTTTAAATAATTTAATGCTGCTGCGAGTTCTATATGATGCATTTTTGGATCCACGTTTGTTGGTGTACATATAAAAAAATTACATTTAAATACAAGGACATACAGATTTTTATTGGCAAGTGGGTACACTAACTGATCACTGATCAACCAAATGTTTTGTTTCTTTATCCCTTCCTCAAGCTCTGATGTGTTTGTTTTTGATGCTGGCAAGTAGAGTTATGGTTACACTTTGCTGGAGTCTGAGAAAATAACGGCACATGATACATATAGTATGTCACCCACCTATAAAAACTGCTTAACTGTAAAAAATGAACCATAGTCATCATATTCAGACAGGAAGTGTCTCTATTGTCCTGGTTCTCGCAAACAACCACAACAACAACAAAGTCTAATAATGGATCAACTTCTCCAGTGAATGAGAATTAATCTACAAGTGATGTTTTTGACAACACTCTCAGGAGAAGTAAAACATATAGAAATGAGGAAACAAAACAATCAAACTGGCATTTTCCCTTCGGCCATGCAGTAAAGAACTCTTATTGTAACCAGAGGAATGAAATTACATGAGGATATTTCACCTTGTTAGCAAAAAGATTTCTCTCACGGTAAGATACAGATCTAATGTGATTTGTAAATTAAACTTTGAACATAAACTGCTGAACATCCACATATGTAGATATATAAAAGTTTCCTTCCAATTTCATTATGTCTAAGTATTACTGCCTCCGACTCTTCCTCCGTTAACATCAGTCAGGCCTATAACAATGACACCCACTTCAGCAAAACCAGGCTTTGCAGGCTGTCCACTGTGAATGCTTTTTAGTTAATACGCTATCAATCACACAGGCTAGTACGTCGTTCTCCTGCAGGATGAAATTCCTCAGACATTTTAAGGAGTCTAACTGATTCTGATGGAGATCACCTTTTTTTTTCTCTAGGAATGCATTATGTTGTAGAGGAAAGGAATGTGCAGCATTGAAACGGACGCCCTGGAATTTCCTAAACAATTAAATTGTTCAAGCAAAGGTTTCTTTGAGGGAAAAAGGCCTCTAATACCATTATTCCACACTTCACAATGCTGTCACTTGAAAAGATCCAGGAATGACTGACACAAATTGTCACGCACCAAACAGCAATAATCCTTGGCAGTGAAAGGAACATTCACTATCAGGGTCAGTACGGAGCAACCTGTGCAGCCAAGGCAGCCTCTCAGTTACAAGTGCATGACCACACTAGCAGATCACAACCAACATTACTTACTCAGATGGTATGACAGGATAAAGTGAAATGATATGTAACCGTGGAAACTAATTTTCCCTACCATAAGTCAGTTGCTGTAATCATTTTCTTTGGCAGAAGCTTACAGTTGGTTCCACAGGAAATGTTAATGACCCACACCCTTCTATCACCAATAAATTTTGTTCCTACGTTAAGGGAGTGGGAGCAAAAATCTGGGCAATTTCCTTTAGGTTTGTCAATCAAAATGAAAACACAGAGAAAATGCAATACTGATAAGTAAAGGTGTAAACTTGAGTTAACAGGAAAAATGAAATTATGAATGTCCATGTGTAATGAAATTCTTTTAATCAGGTCGATATGGAGAAGCAGAGCCAACAGGGTGGCAGGAAGAAGTGTCAGTCTCATTATGCCTCACATGAACTAGAGGTTGCCAAGGTTTCTCTGAGCAATGCTTTTATACTGAAGGGTCGAGCACTGATTTTTGTGTTGAAGATGGAAACGGGATTTGTTTTATATTGTGGTTATGCTTTCAAAGAAAGGACATTTGTGCAAAGAATGTTGTTTTGCCAGTTATGTATTTGGATGTAAGGCATCATCCCTCAAGGCTGCCAACTTCACCAACAATTTCCCCGAAGGTGACATGATGCATATGGTCATACTCAGGAACATACATTTACATAACAAGAAACAGGGCTGCATAGTTAGAAATGGTAAACAGTTCCTTATGGAGATGCAAATACAAGACAGATTTTAGAATTCCACGCATAAACCAAGTCAAAACATAAAATAGACGATTTACACAATTTTGTTTCAAAATTATAGAAGCTCATCAACAGTAACATAGAAAAAGCCTTAGACAGTCTTATTATTTTACAGCCTCGTTGCATTGTCTTTGAGAATTTGTGTTGTCCACTTTCAGTATCTCCCTAATTGTACTGTATCCCATACACCTTAGATGGTTTCTTTATATATGCCCACAGTTTTGTTGTTAATTTTAATAGTCATGACCAATTTCTCTGTTTTGTTTTTATCTACACAATTAATTATGAAGCCAATATTGAATGAAATCTGTGGCGTTTTCCAAAATGCATACAGATCCAGGCATCCACAGATTCATTATCAGGTGCACATCTAAAGAGGATGTGCTGTTACCATCAT
>NW_018128010.1:399984-415655 GCF_001952655.1 Monopterus albus | reverse complement strand
TTGGCCATTTGTCTATGAAATTGTGCACTGAAACTATTGATCTTTTAGACAAGGAATTAAAGGCCACCCCGCACCAGCTCCCAGTAGTGATAATAAAAGGCAACAGAAGCTGTTCAAAACCAGTCAGTCTGTAGAACTGGCTTCATCCTCAGGGTTTTCAAAACCTTCTGACAGCCTGCTATAAATTTAACATACTTTGTAGTCCAGTGCACTTTCTCTGTGTCTGCTCACCCCTTGGCCATGTAAAGTTTCAGTAATTCAAATTCCATAAGTCTCAAATACACACATCTTCACATCATGAGCACAATTCATGAATTAAATAATGATTACAATAAAAGTGTGTATATCATAAAAGGAGGCAGGTAAAAACCTTAAATGATGAAACAGGTCCTTAGATAAACCTCTTACAGTAATGTCAGCAGTGTCATTGTAATTCTTACTGTGCCCAAAACTTTAAAAAGCATTACTCAGATTACCTTTGATTTTAACTTTCACTTTGCTCCATCTGGGGGAAATACAAAAGCATGCATCCAGAAAACAGAAAAAATTACTGAGCAATAAGACTTTCTTACATGTAAAACATTACTGGCATTGTATATGCCTCCTTGATGCTCTTGGATACCATAAAAAAACAAGTTACCCTCTGTAGACTTCAGTGGGGAAAAGCCTTCATATTACAAAGACTTATATTAGGCTTTGGCCAGAATGTAGACCTGTACCTCATATTTATAGTGTGAGAATCTCAGGAGCACTGTGACATCAAAGGGCAATAACACACAGCTGTGAGCATGCACATCCATTTTCTGAGGTCTGGACAGCTGGTCAGTTATGATCCATGCCTTTAAATTGCCCAAGTAAAAACTTCTATAGCATGCAACACAGCCTGTTGTGTAAAATAATCTTGGGAAACATAAACAATAAATGCATGAGAGGAGTTTTGGAACAGAGCTAAATAAAGTAAAGCCACAGAAATCCAGAGCCCACTCAAGAGCAGGGATGGGGCTTGTTTAAAGGTGATGGGGAATAAATCTCACATATAACTTGCCCATGGGAAGATTCAACATCAGCATGTCATGTTTCAGTGTTAGTCATGCACAGATGCTGGTGAAGACAGCTGCTATGATACTGTCTAAGCCATATGTGAATTGGTTTTCTTCAAACACTATAATCAGTAGCACTGTATAAACTAGCTGCTAAGGCCATAGCTAAATATACACAGTCAAAGTTTCACATTATAAATTAAACACAGATAGAGCAGTATAATCATTTTAATGTTGAAAGAAAAGATTCTGTAACCTCAGATGCAATGAATAACCACATCCCTTTTGACCCTTTGATAATTTGCTGAGGTTTTGAACTCAGCTCCTCTTCCTGAAGCACAGGGAGGTCATTTATTCTCTGACTCATCAGTTCAGGAACCTACAATCTTGTAGCCAAACAATTAACAAATGGTACAGTTGTCGTAAGAGACAAATTAGCTGTATAAACAAAAACGGGTGGGTGAAGCTCAGGATGCAAAATGGGAACAGCCCATGACTTCTGCATGTCAGTAGGGTGATGAACCAGTTTGTAGTGCAGAATCAATGTTTACAAGGCTGAAACCCTGTCAGAGTTGTTTTTAATCAACTGAAAGCCTGAGAAGCAAAACTAGACCCCCAGTGAATGTGAAATTAAATTTAAAACTTCACTTTGAACCATTTTCCACACAAAAGACACAAAGAATGGCAGGTTCGTGGGACAACACAATGCAGTAAACACAATAAAATACACTAAAATATAATCTTTTCCTGCAAACCTCCTCAGTTTCATAAAACATGTGATTCCTCCAGTGTCTCCTGGGTTTCCCATGTGGTCGTTTCCTGGTTGGTTCCATCCAAAAACACCTGCCAAGAAAGGGAAACACTCAGTTGCCTTCCATACCAGGTGCCACAGTCTGCGACCACATACTGTATAGCATTGCCAAAGACTAATGTCAAATTTAAAGCAAGTGGGCTGAAATAAAGGTTGAAGAGCTGTGCATTTACATGAAAAGTGTGAAGTATAAAAGGTAACATCAGGGATTTTTGTCATTTATAACTACAATGCTGTTGGGAGAAAAAAGTTTTAAATCAGAAAATGATGGCCTTGTGTGTCACAGAAAGTTTTAGACTTTATCAGTAGTGACATTTAACCTCATACTCCAAATGAAATTTCAATTAACATGGAAAGAAAAAACAACTCTAAAGTAACAGCTAAAGTATGGCACACATTCCCAGAATAATTTTCCCTGTGACCTCTGCTAAAGCAGCTTAGTTAATAATTAAACCATCACACATTTATCACTGTCAGGAGGATCAGCATCTGCTGACTGATAATACTTCTCTTTATTTATGGGCTCATTCTGACCTACACCATTCAACTGTTTTATACCTAGAATAAGGACCTGAGGGATAATAAGGATAGACAGGCTGCTGACCAAGAGACAGCACAAGTATTGTAGACAGGAGACTTCAACTGCAGGGTGTACACTAAATCTGAGACCAAAAACAAGTCTTACAACATCATGCTTACGCTGCAGGGGAAAACTCGAGGAAGAGATACACAGAAGGTAAAAGCCAATATAAACAGGAGAGCTCCCTTTGATGCACAGAACAAAATCATTTCATTCATGCGAATGGGGGAGATGGGGTTCACAGTGAGGGTACTTCACTGAACCTTGTTTCCAATGTAATGGCCGGTGGGCCTGGACCAAAGATATTATTTTAATGGTGTGCAGAGAGAGAACAGGCAGACACAGCAGAGGGAAAGAATAACAGGGTGTCATAGCCACGAACGTGTTTTTCTAATCACCACAGAGAGCCTTTGGGAGCAGAAGATTCTCTCCAGACCAGCTCAGGTCTGGTATTAACATTATATCAAGTGCATTTATATGTCAACTCTGCAATCACTCTTCAGGTGTCTTCATGTATATGTATTATTAACTTTACATGTTCACAGTTCTAATGTTTCTATACAGGACTCGACACTGACATAAGGCTATTTGCATTTTTATGTTCTAGGTTCATTAGATATTGTACTGTGTGTGAAAAGTGTTTTCAAAGAACACATTATATTACTTAAAGTGTAACAGCAGAATGATTTGTGCTGAAATAATGAAGTAAATTGAAATCTGTACTTAGGCATTTTGCAATAAGCATTTAGCATAAAAATGTATCAGCTCATAAAAATACATTGCTGTGCATTACATTAAACTACCCTCCAGTATATAAAGTAGTAAACCTTTAGTACCAGCTGACACATTAATGCCTCTACAGTTTAACACAGAATGGAGCCATTTTTCATGATGAGAACTTATATTTACATTTTTACATTTACATCTACATCCAGAATTTCCCCTTGGGGATTATTAAAGTAAATATCTATCTATCTATCTATCTATCTATCTATCTATCTATCTATCTATCTATCTATCTATCTATCTTCAGGTGTTTTACAGACTACATTTTTGCTTGCTGTGTTGTTTTGTTGTGCCTTTGTTTTTATTTTCTCACACAGCAGGGTCACAGTAAAAGCTCACATGGAACAGCTGCTGGTATTTGACACTGAGAGGTTATTCTCCAGTAAATATAAAATTATCAACAAGCACCAAATTTAGGCAACACATTTTTTTATAAGTGCACTATGTGTTTATTATCTAAAATGTATGAAAACGGTCTGCAACAGCCTCGCCTCTGTCATTACTAGGGTCAGACGAGGTGCTATTTAGTGGTCCACACTCACCCCTTTGGAAAAAACAACATTTTTTTGCACTGTTTTCCGTAAGTATTTTGCAAGCCCCACTGTTTTCAATCAGCTTGCTGGATAGTGACAACCCACAGGCTGGTGGCATATCCTAAGGCATCAAACCTAATCTGGGTGCAGAACAAACAGTCTAAATTTAATAAAACTACAGAAAGCATCCTACTTCTTATTGTGGTGAGTGACTGAGGAACAGAAACATATGTACCTTACGTGAGAGGATCTCTACATCTGGCCTGAGTCATGATTGTTTCAGGGGTGTGGGCATGTACAACAGCTGCAAACAACCACTCCCAGATGTTTCTGATAGGCCAAGCGTCTTGTTGTTTGTTAGGCGTGGGGTGATCTTTGATCCTTCAGCAGCGTTGGCCTAGTGTTATCGTGAGGAGGGCCTGGGAGGCTCTGAGAGGCACACAACAGAAGCATAGTAACCTCACAGAAGGGTTTGTGGTGCACTGTGGTGAAAACAGAGATTGTAAAGTAACTTCAGCTGTGGAAAAGAACCCTTTGGAAACCATCCAGAGTCTGTATCCAAGCCCAGTTGTGCTACTGGCATTGTAACAGAGGATGTAAACACATAATTTTATAATGTACAACCTTGTGATTTATAATAGCACTGGAAAGAAAGAGAAAAGTGAAAGTTTATTTTTAATGTGAAAGAAACAGAAATCTCTGAAACTCTGTAATAACATCTACAAATATTGAAAATATTCAGTGTAATGTATTCAGCAAAACAAATTCTCAGCTTCTACACAAATGCTTCTTCCATCATCAGTGCTGAGCTGTGCAGCACACTCTGGTAAGGACAAGACTGTAAATAACATTTTATTTTCCTCTGCAAAAGGGGAGGTTTGTCCTTCTGCTGACATGATCACTCTGCCTGAACCACACGTGGCTAAAACCTCTTTGAAGTGACGATCATCCTGTGCCTACTGTACATCCCAGAGCTATAAAGGCCCGACTATTCTTGTCAAACTTGTGACAGGCTGTGCACACCCACCATTTTCTTCAACACTGATGGTATTTTAGGAAGTGGTGCAAACCAGGCCAGAACTTCCAAAATAAACATGGCATTTATGGACCGGAAAAGACTTACCATGCCACTCCTGCTTCCCCTCTCATCTCAAAACGTGGTCCCACTGCAGGAGCACTTCAGGAACAGGTCCTGACAAGGCAGCACAGTACATTTTTCTCTCATGCATTACTAAAAGCCCATGACCTTTGCATCATTGCTCCGTGATTACTGTAAAGAGGTTTTACTCAGTTCAGTCATGTTGTGCAGTCATACATTTTAAATATTCAGTCAATACCTGTAAACAAGCTGACATTCACAGTTTGGCTGCATCAGAACACTCACCAGTTTTAGCATATTTTTTTCAAAAGTTGCAGTCATATTTTTGTTTTGTTCATCTTCAGAAATATCATGACACTCCAGATTAGACAGGAGTCTGTTTCATTTCTACTGGTGTTTCTTATAAACAAAGCTTAGACATTAAAAGCTTTGCAACACTATGGAATGTGGGGGTTAACAACTGGGTCCCAATCCTTTTGAACTATGCCCCAGGGATGAGTTAGGATGACAGCATATTAGAAGGAGTTGTGTAATTAAGTTTTATAATGCTATGCCCTGTCATATCAGATAGCTCAGACTGTGTTGTGTCACAGGCAGAGCCCTACTTGTCATTAAGAGCTTTATTCCAAAATGTCTTTTAAGTAGAGTTTGATGGTTTATACACCACAGGCAGATGTGTCTTATAGCATGCACAGCAGTGAGCTGTAATCAGATCACCAGTGTCCCAGATAAACTCCCAGACAGTAGTGGGTTGCCTGCAGGCCCAGCCTCCCAGTGGATAACATAACATTACAATAAATGATTGCCTTACTGTAATATAGTGAATCTGGAGGCTGCTCACAATGACTAAACTATTTTACATCATACAACGTGATGAGCCAGCCTCCAAAAGAGATTCACATGTCTGTCAACTGGTTAGTATGTAATTAATTCATCCTCTTATAAGCTGGATGTTGATGTATGCCAATCTACTTGCAACTCAGTTTTCAGTGGAGTGTACACATCAAAATTCTCAAGCAAAGGTGACCCCTGGTGGTCATGCAACTGAATGTCAACAAAAAGTGTACATTTATTCATGAGAAGATAAGTAGATTACATTTTATGCTGCCATTCATTTTGTGTAAAAAAGATTATCTCATTCAAGTTCCTTCCACTAAATAACATCTTAGATTGGTAGCGTGTAGTACTATGTCTGATATTTGACAGACTCGGGATGATTTCATTTTTAGAGGTACATCAAATTTTGCAAAACTGATTGCAAGGTGTTAACTCCTGCAGCTGCAAACATTTCACTTACACTGGACCTTCTGGGTCTCTTCAATAATATTCTCATTACATCATTATAAACTAGTTGAAGTTTCTTTTCTGTAGGTAAACCACTGGTAAAACGGCATGCAATAAAATTTTGAAAGAAAAAAACATCTTCACTCAATCTGAACATGCACTGCAACTTGCACAAGATAATGTTTTACATGTATAAATGATTTCTGAAAGTTAAAAGTTGACAGAAGAAAACAGGCAGAAAAGTTGAAGGGCAGAGCCTACAGTCGGTGATGCTACTGCTTGGCGGAACGAAAAGTCAGCGACAAACGTTTCCAGTCGGACGACAATTTACTTCGGCAAATGTCTATTTACACCACAACGTGGAGTGATTGAACTTTCATGGCAGGAGCATATAAACAACTATAAGTCATCAACAAGTGTTCTCATTTATATTATAATGGGTAAAAGGCACCGCAGTGAAGACTCGGTAGAGTCAGACGCTCCGGTGAAGAAGGAAAAGGTTCCGGAGTTCAATGGGACGGTGTTTAAAGCCATGCTAAAAGACCCCACTACAGCCATGAAGGGTGTGTATAACGTTATATATATATATAATGGGATTGGATCAAATACATATATATATATATTTGATCCAATCTCACCGTTTTGTCCTCCACAGGACTGGAGACATTCATATCAATCGCTAAGAAGCTTCCATGCTCTGACCTATATGATGTGGTGGAAGGATATGTTAAAATCTCTATGGAGTGTGCAGAAATATTCAAATTGCTGGAGGGAGAAAAGCACGTAGAGAGTGAGGTAAGCTGAAAAGCTCTTTTATCAGTGGGTGGACTGACGTGTTACCTGTTTTTGGACAAGTAAAATTTTAATCTAGTCTTGTTTCTGCTCAGATGATGCTAATTTTTGAGAGCTTGGAGATGATCCTGCTAAGGACAGCCAGTGACCTGTCCCACTTCAACATGGTTGGCAATGCTGTTGTGAAAAAGATTGTTTCTAGCTACGTAAAACTTCTGCAGGGATCTTTCCATTCACAAAATCACAGGTTAGTCTTAATTACTTCAATATGGGAACCTTAATGTTGGTCCTCGGTGCAATTTGCCTATTGTGTTTGTGTTTTCCCTTGTGGACAGGTTCGTCCGTCAGTCCCTCAGTTTGTTGTCCGCCTTGGTGTCTCAGGGTCCAGAAGCTGCCAGAGAAATCTTAAGTCACATTCACATCAATAAATCCCTGTCTGGACTGGCAAAGAGAAGGGATAAGAAGGTGTGATGTTTTCAGAAAGTTTTTGTAGTTGTTCATTACTGGAGATATGTACGTTTACATTTTTCTCTGTAAATATTTCAGGGAAGACTGGATGTCCGCATGGCTTTTATCCAGTTTGTGTTGTCCTTCTTGGTGTCTGGAGATAATGCTGCCGTTGGACAGATACTAGAAAACAAAGGTAATAATTAGACACAGTTTAAACAGAAATACGTTCTCTCATGTGTTGATAACATGTTAATTTGGTGTGTCAGAGCTCCTGCCAGAGATCTTGAGTACAGGTCTGAAGGAGGACAGGATGTCCGTAGTCACTCTGATTTTGTCCACGCTGAAGACTACAGTGAGTGGTCAACAGTCCACACTTTCCTTTTAAAAATCAGTTTATGGATTTGATCTTTACACTTATGGTTATTTGTTTTTCCTCAGGTTGTACTAAACAAGGCCATAAGTAAAACACAGAAAGTACGTTTCTTTACACCGGCTGTATTGGCCAACATCGCGTCTCTTTATAAATGGAATGGGATTGTGGATGCAGCCACTGATGATAACGCAGTAGGTTATTTGCTTTGTGTCTTCTGTTTGCTGAAACGACAGCTCTGCCAGCCAAATTTGTTATTCAACTTGTGGGTTTAATTTTCATTTATTTCTTCGTAAGACGGTGGAGAGCTCCTCAGAGCATGCTGGGATATCAGTTGTCCGAGAACTTGTTCACAGTTTTCTTCTTGACCTGTGTTGCTCTCGTAAGCACGGCATCAGCTTTCATGATCCCAGCTTTGGCACGTCTGGCAGGTGAGCAATCTCTAGCATGTCAAGTTTCCCTTGTACTCTTCTGAAAACCCCTCATGGTAACATTTGGTGTTTTACTTTGTTACAGAGCTGGTAACATTGTCTTGCTTCAGTTCCTGGTGGGGCTGAAACAGGCCACAGAGGATGAACTGGTGGCAGAACTGGTGGTAAACGTGCTGAAAGCTAGTCCTGATATTCTGGCCAGATACTTCAAGGAGACTCAGTATTCATACACTCCCCGCCTGAAAAGTGCTTGGCAGGACAATGTCAAGTTGGTTAAAAGGGTAATTATTGCTGGTATATTTGCTTATGGCAAGACATCAGTATTATTATTTTGTTTTTAAAAGACACTAACAGTCGTCTTTGCGTTTTATGTTAGATCTATGAGGCACAACCAGAGCTTTGCACAGTCTTTCGAACCTGTGAGGTCATCTCCCTTCCTCGCCTGCTCTCCATGATTATAGTGACATCTCTTCCTCCTGTTTGTAACAAGGCTTTTTTCACACAGGGCCTCAATGTAAGCAACGTAGCATCATAAAATAAAATGATTAGTCCAGTGAACTATGAAAACAACCTTACATAGTACTTGTTAGTATCTGTGGAGAATATCTTCTCTTGTATCTGACAGTTTGCCAACACAGCAGTGCAACTTACAACTCTGTCCATGATGAGTTTCATCTTGAAACGAGCCAACAAGAATATAGAGTACCTTTTGGATAAATCTGAGTGGCACGGCTCAGATGTGTACACTCTTGACATGATGGGGGAATTAGTGCAGCAGTACAGAGAGACACTCAGCAAGGTAAACTCAGGAAAGTGGTGTGGTTAATACTCACACATAATAATCATGCACCGTTCAACCACTCAAGCTTCCACTTTTTGTTCCAGATTTTGCCTGACATGACGAGCATCATTGCACAGTGGCAGTCAGTCAGCAAGAAGGAAAAGGCCGGTGGTGAAGAAGAAAGGATCAAAATTGAAGGGAGTTCTCGACAGTCAGATAATAAAAATGAAATACCTGGTAATAACATTTACAGCATGTGTATGTTGTTTTTTTTTAATCAGTCATGTAAAGCAAAGAGGAAAAGCAAGAAAACCTCAGTTGACTATATCATGTATTTTATGTTGAACAGCTCTTGAGACAGCTGAGGTCATCCTGCTCAAGGCTCTGATTCTTCAGGTCATATGTCTCTACCAGAAAGTGGTGCCACATCTGGTTAGCCAGTGCAAATTTGACTTCAGCAAGCTCTTAAAAGGTAATGACTTTTCTATGGAGCAGATAACACTTTAATTATTGTTGTGATGTTTTTTAACTGTAGATTTTAAACTGACTACATTTAATCTTACTAGGGATTGTGTCAGAAAAAGGAATGAGGGAAGAAGTCCCCCCAGTTTTGCAATATCAGATACTGCAGTTGGCCTTAGAGCTCCCTGCAAGCAAGTTCTCCTGGTTCCGTATACAGGTGAAAAAGTTACTCCGTTGGTCTTATTTTACTGTTACTCTGTCATTTAAATGATTGTTGTTTAGCAGGTGTTACTACTTAGTAATGTGGCCTGTATTGCTTTTATTTGCAGGATGTTGGAGATACTGAATCATCATCTGGAGAGAAGTCAGTACTTTACTTGCTTCTCAAGATGTTTGTCAGCAGCAGCTACTTGAAAACCTCCACACGGATGCTGGTTCTAAAAGTGAAGAACATTTCTTTTTTTTTTTCCTCATTTGCTTTTTACCCACACTGTATGTGTGACATAGAAGTTTTGATATTTGAATTAAACTCAAGTCTCCTGACCAGGCAGGCACAGGACTCTTTCATTGTTAACCCCTTGTTGTTGTTAAACCCTTAGGAAACATTTCAGTTTTCCTGCCTTATATTCAGGTACTAAAAGACAGTGGGGTGTTTGAGTATACCTGGACTGAGCTTGAACTCTGGCTCAACCAGCTTGCCAGAGTAGAGCAAAGCCAACAAGAGACTGTCATCCAGTTCATGGAGAGGGTGAGTGCATCTATGCAACATCTTTGTTTAAATCTGAAATTTATGTCTGTTACTGTTGGTTAGACAAAATTGGAATTTTAAATCACGACATCGTAGTTATAATTGATTAGAAACTCCTGGTTTCTTGGTCTAGGTGTTCATCAAGCTGGTGTGCAATTCCTACACATACACAGATAAGGTTGCCAGTCTGGTCCAGGAGGCAGCCTATCTGCAGGCTAACTTGAGTAGCCAGGAGGGTGACACTGCCAGTATCCCAGTCTCACACATAGATGGTAAGCATTTAAAATTGGAGCCCAAGTTGATTTCCTTCAGCCATAAGAATGTCTGTGAAACTTGTGTTTTGCAATCTGACAATGTGTTCTAGATGTCTTAGACATGCTGGATGTCATTATGGAGGGTAATGATGGTGAGATGGAAGAGTTCGGGCAACCTCTGAGTGAAGACCTCATTAGCCAAACCTTCCCCTTCAGTGTGGTGGTACCAGCTGCTCTGGAGGCCAGGAACAAAGTCCCAGTAGTCAAGGGTAAAAAAAAAAAGCACTTATGCTTCAATTTGGACAAATAGTAAACTTCAAATTTGAAGAGTTAAACCACTTGTTCTGGAGCTGAAAATGTGTTGTATCTTCAATTTAGTAGACAAAGTTAAAAATGCACACAGATGGTGAAACAGTGAAAGCTGGTGTAGAGTTCATGCACATCTAAAAAGTTTCTGTTGCAGTATGGTGATTTATAATTTGCTGCATCAAAAGTGCAACTTTACCCTGAGATAAACCCAGTCCATTGTGCTTAATAAGTGGTTTCTCTCCATCCTAATAAGTATTTCAAGCCTTATTTAATGAGATGTTATAATTTTGACAACCGTTTCTTTTCTTCCCTCAGGAGCAGTATATGAATACTTGTCTGCTGTGCTCTCTGATGTGCTGCACTGTCAGAAAGAGCCACTTCCCCTCTGCTTGGCTCTGATGCAGTACAATAAAGAGCTTGTGTCCTGTAAACACTCTTCAGCTTCTGCACATCCCTCCATTATACACCTTCATCAGTATTACTCCAAATGGCTACCACAGCAGTGCCGGGAGGAACTGGTCAGTTTTTACTGGCATCAAGAGATTAATTAACTGAAAGGGTGATTACCTGTAAACCTTTTTGTGGAAAATAAGTAAGTTCTAATAAGTTCTCTTTTTTGCAGTTCAAGTCCTTTGAAGGCCATTCAAAAGAATCGGCAACCTTCGTTTCATTCACTGAACTGATGAAGGCTGCTTATATCCAAGGACCGAGCACTCTGCTTGATGGCACCTTCAGGAAGAATGTGGAAGAAAGTCTAGCTTCTGTGTTGTTGTCTGATTTTCCAGTAGCAGTCAGTCAGATCTTACTCTACATCAAATCAACAGTGGACAACTTTGGCATGGTAAGAATACAAGACAAGCTCACTACTCAGTAAACTACTATGATGAATATATACACAGCACATCATGTACTTCTGCACAGTTCTCCAAAGAGACAGGGACTGGCCTGCTGAAGACCTTCATGGGAATACTTCAGGATTTGGTGACCAAGTTGCAGGGCTTTCAGGAGACAAAATCTGAGCCAGCAGCAGAAACCCCCCAAGAAGGATCAGACCTCTTCCTGGAATTCAACCACTTATCCACAGTAGAAGCCAACAAGGAGGAGGTTGGGAAAAAGTTCAGCTTGTACAGTCACTTTTGTTTAATGACTTTTTTTTTTAGCTATGCCCAACAATATCAAGTTCATTTAAACAGTTCTGTCTTTGTCTCTGTCTTTAGATTCTTGTTTCGACTCTTGCCTCCATCTTCAAGCATCCATGTTTGGAGCAGTGGTTTCTGGCTCTGGAGCTGGCTGCTCTGCCTCCTCAGACCCTGAACCCCATCAGACTCAAGCACCTGTGTGCTCAGCTGAGTGATGATATTCTGGCCTTGTTGAAGATCAGTGCCCACACTCTTCGTGATTTGGGTCATCTGGAACTTCTTGGTAGCTACACTGGGGCTATAGAGAAGGCTGTACTCAAGGAACTGATGGACAAGGGCTCAGAGACTACAAAGAAACAGTCCAGGCCTTTCAAAGCCCTCCTTTCTCTGTACAGCTACATGGACTCTTGTAATCTGAGGGAGGTGGTTTCCAAGCTGTTACTTCTCCCCCATGAGAGCCTCGTCTCTCCTGGCACTGAGGGCACACAAGTCCAGCTCAGTATCTACGGCCATGCAGCACTGCAGATCCTCACAGATGTTCAGTCTAACTCCCAGGACCACAGCACCTTTCTTACACAGGCACACCTTCGTGGCTTGGGCTCCCTGCTTTTGTCCTGCTCCAGCCCCGCGCTGGAGGCCTTCCTGCTTCAGACTCTGTCTAGTGAGCCAGGCAGTGCCAAGCTCATCCACACAGATGTGCTGCTGCACTGTCTCCAGTGTCCTCTCCCAAACACTCTGGCAATCAGCTCCCTACTGCTGCAGAATTCCTCCACTCACCGCCTCTGCTTTGAGGGCTGGTGTCTAGAGCCAGCGAACATAGAGAAGGTCTCGGACCAGACAGAAACCTTCCTCCCACTGATCGGTACTTACTTACAGATGGCAAGTAGAGAGGACCCTACCAGACCCAAAGATGGTTTGTATGAAAAAAGTTCTGCATTGTCTAATATTATATAGCACCAGAGTTTGTCACTTTTTTTCTCTCATTTTCCCTTTTATACTCATTTTGATATGCTCAACTTCTGTGCATTTATAGTGCAAAAAGAAGTTTTAAAAGCCTTAAAGCAAGGATTGCTTGCCAGATTGTCCCGATGTGTTCTGGGAACCATGACAGAAGACTCCAGAGCCCTGCTTGTCGAAACACTATCCAGTCTGATCAAGCTCACTGCAAACATCAAGGACATCAGGGATTTGATCAGCAATCTTCCCAGTGTGCTTCAGAAAGTGGACAGTTTTGAAAGGTTATAATTGACTTAAAATTTAAAGCTAGAAATGATCAGTCTCCCAAGTTATTAGCTTAATGTTGTTTTCTCTTCCAGATGGCAGCTGGTAAATGTTATCACAGAGAAACTCTTGAGTTGCCCAGAGGAGCAAGAAACCTGGAGGACGTCTGTCACCACTGCCGCCCTCAAGTGTCTCATCGCTTCTTACAGTCACTCTAAACATTGTGCAGCTTCACCATCAGAGCAGGAGCAGAGCATCCTGGAAAGACTGCAGCGACTCCTAGTGGGTTAACTTTCCTCAAATATGCCATACATTGTTAGTTTCACTTTCAGTATTTCATAATTTATCTTAACTACACAGACATCACCTGATGACATCGCTGCATCTGAATGGAACAGTTTTGTCAAGAATGGACTAAAGTAAGATATATATTTTTTTGCTAACTGTTTGATCAAGAACATCACATAAGATTTTTTTTTTTTTTATGAATGACCTAAAACATTCTGCTGTAGACATCGCTACAGAGACCACTGCTTCCTGAACACTTTGAGCAGCCTGTTGGAACTGATGTACAGTAACAGTGATGCCCAGAAGGATCTGATTCCTTTGTCCACCCTTCACATGATGATCAGCAGCCATTCTCTGTTCCTGCCCACAATGCTGGCATCTGATGAAGAGCCTAGCATATGTCAGGCTAAAGGTGTGGTACATAAAAAAAATTATAAACATGCATCTTTATCCCTCAAAGATATTTATTGTTTGATGCAAACACAATTTGTTGTAATTTCAGAAGCATTAGTGTCCCTTCTTTTCTGTCTGGTGAAGAAATGCCCAACAGTCTGTAACATCAGTCACTTTGTTGTTCTTTTGGGAGCATATGGAGCAACGCTGAACAAGTCAGGTAAAAGAGGAAATCTGGATTTTTTGGGGGGGGGGGTTGTGTGTGGGTCATCCTCCTTTCATCACACATCTCGTGCTGTTTTGCAGATCAGAAACTGTTACGGCTTCTCCATGAATATGAGAGAAACCATGTCAGTCTGCTGAGGTTTCAGTAAGTCGCATTCATTTGTTTATGTTGTACATGCAATGAGCGCACCTTTTTGTTGCAGACACTCAGTGTGAGTTTTGAACTGTAGATCCTTCTTATGGGGCCCAGCAGCTGTGGAACACCACAGGACCAGGAAAAGCCTTGGGGCTTCCCTGTGGAAGCAGATGGGCTCAGATGAGCTGTTGGCCCTGTTGAAACCTGAAAGGATGCTGCAAACTATTGCACACTTCCCCCAGCACCTCAGCATCATCCCGCAGGTTGATTTTTTAGTTCATATTTGTTTGACAGAAATACACCGGTATAAGTGTATAACTTACTGTAGTGCATATTTTTTTGTGTGGTGTCTAGCTGTGTTGATGCTTTACATTCTACAAACCAAATGTGTTTTTGAGATATATGATATCTGTTTTTTGGTTGAAAGTAGTTCCAAGTTGGTCACAGAGGGATTTAAGAATTATCCTAAGTAATTATCTTTGAGCATCAGAATGAAATTCCACCCACACCTCCATCCAATCTCAGAGTTGGGATATATGATATGAAACTTGCATGAAAACTTTAATATGCATGTTATTTTCTCTCATAGGATGGTGATGAGCTGCCAAACAGTAACAAGGCAGTGACAAACCCAGGGAATTTGTATGATCCTCGTTTTCTTTTGCCTCTGTTCAGTGCTATACTGCGTCCAGGTGACTATATTTAAGTCCGGTTGTCATCACTGTCAGTCATCAGTTTAGGTCATCAGTAATTATATCTGTTGCATTCTTCATCCTCTATGTGACAGAATGTGTGATTGACTGCCTCAAGTTTGTATCCAGCCACGCTCTTGGAGTAACTGTAATGGCCCTGAGTAGCTACGACCCAAAGGTTCGAGCGGCAGCGTACCATGTGCTGGGCTGCTTCTACCAACACCTGGAGGGTGCTCGGTTTAGAGAGAAGAGACAGGTAAATTATCAGAGAAGTGGCATATTTCATGTATGGAGATCACCTTAAGAAATACTAATGAGCTTGTTGTCATCAAGCAGCTGCTGTACGTGATGGACACAGTGAAGAATGGAATTCAGAGGCCGAATCAAAGACTTTCATTTGTAATGACCACTTATATCACCAAAGTGGCTCAGCTGATGCTCAAACCAGGTGCGTAACCCTGAAAACGTGTTAGTTCCTGACCAGCGTCTGTTGACCCAGGATATTTATGTAACAACATTTGTTAAAGACTTGTTTGAGACATTTTACAAACTGATAGAAAACTCTGCCTTATTACAAAGTAAATGTTCATATTTTTATCTTTTTGTTTGCTGTATTTGTTACTATTTCTATATATGGTCTGTATTTTACTAATGCCTGCTGCATGAACAAGTTTCCTCTTGGGGTCATTGATGTTTTTCCTTGTTTTTCCTGATTTTCCAGAGGACCACATGTACATGGTGGTAAACAGGTTTCTGCTGTCCCATCAGTGGTTGGAATTCAGAAGAGTCCCTGAGTTCTTCAAGTTGTTCTATAGTTTCGACTTGCAGGTACATTATTGTAAGAAAC
>NW_018128010.1:387925-399924 GCF_001952655.1 Monopterus albus | reverse complement strand
AACTGTACCCTGGACAAATAAATGACTGTCCAGATAATCTCTCCTTGCATCAACAACATTCAACCTTCAGCTGTTTGCTTTGCTCAACCCAGGCATTTTTAGACTGGTGTTATATGTGTCTATGAAGAGTGGTCAGCAACGGGAGTGTGACTGACTGACAGTTTCTTTTCTGTAGCACAAGGTGGAACGTGAGTGGATCCTGAATGTGCTGGAGGAAGGGATAAGTGATGGACATTCATATGAACTGTGCAACCAACAAGGCATCTTTCAGGGCCTTTTAGGCTTCAGCAGTAGTCCCCTCTGTGATGAACACTCCCAGGTACACACTGCAGGATTTGCAATGTCAGTCCTAAACTCTTTGAAGCAAGGAATAAATTAAAAGAGGAAAAATTAATTAACAGCCTGAAATCAAGCATGAAACCTAACGGATTAGTGAGGACAAGTGGGCTGATGTTCTGAAATGCACCTAATAAGGAAAATGCATATTTATGTCTAATGTGCATCTATTACACATGTACCTCTCCACTAGACACAGATCATCAGGGTGTTGTGCCACGCTGCTCGTGTGGCCAGAGCAGCTTATAACCTCACCAAGTGCTGTGGCGTCCTAACCTGGATAATACAGGTGGTTGAGAAAAGGTAAGGTCCAGTCAAAATTTTGGCTCTTTATTTTGACAGATCATTCATATTACTAAAAAATTCTCTTCTTCAGTTTTATATTTTGTACATAAGCCTGTACTTACAATCATCAGCAGGAGTCTAGACCAGCAGCTGCTAAGTGCCATCATAGAACTGCTCCATGTGCTGTGGTTTACCATCCTTGGGCAGAAGGAAAATCAGCAGGCAGATGGAGCCAAGACTTCAGAGAAACCTCAGAGCTCAGTCAACTGTCTCTCTCTCCCTCTCATCAGTGAATACTTGTGTGTAGCATCAACTCTCAGCAGACACCTCAGGTAAAGCACTTTAACCGTCAGCAGTGGTAGGCAATCAGTGAACATGTTAATTTAACTTTCAAGTCTCTCTTCAGACACTCATTCCAAAATTGTAATCAAAAGTTGTACAGCTGACAGAAGTTGAGATGTGAGCCAACACTACACATAATAAATTAACTTTTGGTCAAGGATGTCCATGTTTGTTTGACCTCCTCCTGTCAGGTTGGGTGTGAAGGCCACTCATCTCAGCCTGTTTCTGCATACGCTCTGCTCTGTACTGAAGCATCGTGGGACAGCTCTCAATGTAAAGAAACAGGCGGATCAGATCACACTATATCCACAGCCACTCTCCTGTACTGAAGTGCTCAATCTGCTCCTCTGCTGGGCGTCCCTGTCCCACAACACAGCGCTCCTTACCCATATACAAGCCTTGTCGGAAAGGCACACAGTGAAGGAATTCCTGGGTGAGTGCCATTAAGTGTATCCTTCAGCAAATTCTCTCACACCAAGAAGCTTGTACAGACACTGCCATGGTTGCTTTTGTTTCAAAGGTATGGACAATAATATTGTAAACGCGATGGAAAAGGGAGATAATGAACAATAAAGGTGATATTAATTCCCACCTGGCCGTACAGCTACACTAAGCCTGTGTCATAAAGTTTGTACTCTGCAACAGCACTGCTCCAGGGTTGCTGCTTATTTTGCTGATCCTATAGTATGTTCTCTCCTCTGTGAGGAAATGAGTAGAAATTAGGCTGAAAACATATGTGATGGTATTACTTGTCATAGTTTGTCCCATTATAATCATTGGAGAGTTTAGAGCTCTGTTCTGTTTTAGATTACATAAATCATTCCTTGTATCTTTAATGGGATAACAACAGTTTTGTTCATCTTCCACCACAGGAATGGGGAAGGATAAGGCCCGAGGTAAAGGCTCCTTTTCCCAGACCCGCACACCAAAAGAAAACCTGACAAAGGATGATGACTCTGAGAGACAAGAAGAGAGTCTCCTGACAGAGTGTAAAATTTACCTCAGCAGTATCTTTGTTCATTGGGAACCTGTGTTTCCTCTCTCTGAATCCCAGTCAGCTCATCCAAAAGACAAACTGGATCCTGGTCGGTTGGCCTGTGATACTGCTCACCTGCTCATCAAATGGTCCCTGAGGTTCTTAGTGGAGGACTCGTATCATGAAAACAGAACAAAAGAATTCTTGCACTGGGTTGAAAAGGCTGTGATAAAACACAGGGAAATTGTAGATGTCGTGTTGCATGATCTAGGCTTGAAGGCAGATCTCCTTCGCCTCTACCATCAAGCCTTTGAAGCTCAGTGTCACTCTAGCATTTCGGCAAGAGTGGAAACCTTAAAGCGATTTACCAACATTATGATACGCTTACTAGAGACCAAAGGCCACCTTGCAGAGCTGCATCACATGGTCATCTCTGCCTGCCTGCCAGAAACCACAAATGATCCATCGAGATGCGGTAAGAGCCTGCCACGTAGCAGAGTACTCTATCAATGATGTTAAAAACTGGGCCTCATTTAGAAACTCAACTTCCACCTTCAAATGATTTAAGGGTCCTAAATGCTCAAATATTTTTGGTAAAATTTGGGGGGAAAGTTGGTGAGATACATACAGTACATGGCAAAATGTTGATGACATTAAAGGTTTTTGCTGTTTTTCATAAACTACTAAACTTATTAACTGAAATAAATCTGGCATATGTAGCCTATCCCATGAGTGGGGACTATTAAAATGAATGTCACTGTTTAGTTTTTTAACCTTTATTGTGTTTCCATCAAATGCCAAATGTTTGTGAAGTGTTGCTTCTACAATTGGTCGACTTGACTTAATCACATTTTTAGAAATCAGTTTAATTATAGTAAAAAGCTATTCAAACATCACTGACTAGATTAAGACAATGAAGGAATGATGAAAATCTGCCCTCACAAGCAAGTGGATATTTTGATACATGATGAGGATAATGTAAAGATTTTTTTTATGTTGTCTCACTTGTAATATGTTGTAGTGTAAATCTATTAAACCTCTTGTTTTATCCTTTCCAGAAGCGGGGCTGTTTCTGATGTCGTTGTACATCCATGAGCTGTGGAGTGGAGCCACGTCAGCAGAGCTGTTCCTGTTTCATGTCAGTTTGGTGACCAGAACCAAGTATAAAAGACATAAAGCATCCAAATCATCCCTGACTCAAACAGCCATCAGAGCCATCTGTAATGACATCATCACTATGAAGAGTTAAATGTGACATCTGAACACTCGCTATGTTCTTTGAATTAGACCTAATTACATGAGAGCTTGTTTTTTTTCACTTTGCTGCTTTGTTTGTTCCTGTAAAAGGCTGAAGGTGTTTTCTAAAATCTTCTGTTGTAAAATGTTGTTAAAAATATTAAAAAGTTGTTTTTTTAATCATATGATTCTTGCTTTACCCAATTGTAAAAGTGTTATCAGTTGTATTTGAAAACTTTGGGGTTTTGAACAAAATGTGATGTGGACTAAATTCAAGCAGTAGGATTCCAACAAGTGTTGGCAGAAGAGCTGCCATCTGGATAAAGCTCTTGTACTTCTAGCATCTAGGGTTCACATGAACACACAGTGCTAGTTAAAGCTTGTGATAATAGTTGAAATGAATTTATAGCAGAATTATTGACTACTCTTTCAGATATACAGCTACAAACCCTCTTATCTCAAACCCCAATTTCTCCAATATCTCCACAGCTGCATTTTCTTCATTCTGATTTTGAAATCATCAGCTGATACACCTTCCTTTGATTTTGGATCTGTGATTCCTGCAATGATAATTATAAGAAATGTTTAGTTAAAGTAGAGCTTTGTGACTTTATATGTTATTTTAGCATATACAGTATGTATAGTACAGTATGTAAGGGTTTTAAATATATATAGTATATAAAACCCACACTTAGGCATCACACTTACCTTGGCAAGTTTCCGCTGCGAGACATTTGAGTCAGAGTCAGAAAGAGGAATCCAACAAAAGCAGCCAGAATTATCCAAAATGTTATTACAACTGAGTCTGAAAGGGAAGAGAAAAATAGTTTATCTTTTGGGTAACACGAGAAGACATTGAAAAAAACCTAGATGTAAAGACTAAAGACTTACATTTATTGTATTTTAGCTTGCTTTCATCCACAATCACAGGATCAAGATAATCATAATAGTATTCCCATTCATATGGAACAGTGGTGGTAGAGTTCTCCCTTACAGCGATCATCTCATTTTAGGAGAGAGCAACGCTGTCTCATTCCAAAGAGTTGATAGAGAAAACTGATGTAAAAATAAAATCAGTTCTTTTTAACATCCATAGAATGTTCATCTTATGCGTTCCAGCAGGACTAGAGAATGATCCCTCCTATCATTACCCTTGTATGTTTGCTCAGCTCCAGCTGTTTTCCTTCCTGTCAGTTCTGCTGATAATTCAGCTGATGGAGTTTTTGGCCATGATAGAGCCATTTAACTGGGTCACAAGAAAAATGTTCATGGAAAATTAAACACAACTTGGTAGACTTGCATGGCCAACAAAAATACCTAAAAATATTTAAAGACAATTATGTGTTCTAGTGGTCTGTTTCCATTTAATGAGTGTGTCTGATCAGATGCATCTTATGACATTTACTTTAGTACAGGAAAATATTACTTTATTATTATTATTTTGTTTTATATTATATTTGGAAGATCCTCTGTAGTTTTCAAAAGCAATGGTAATACACATTCTTGTACACTGGGGCGGGGTGGGGGGCTCTCAGTGTGTAAAAGGAAAGTTAAAGGTGCAATCTTCGAGCTTCAGTATTTGCTTGAAGACACATATACAGCATCATGGTGCTGAGGGGAGAAGTCTGCAGATTCGACACCATCGCCTCTGTTTCCATGACAAATGGATGTAGTGGAATTATCGAATGTGTTTGTGGTTGAAAAATAAACAAATCATGTCCGTCAAAAATGCGCTATTCACAAAACAGAATAAGGAACCCATGTCTTTAGCAATAAGCTTTGGAATTTGCATTAAGCAAGAGGTCAGCAGCTCAATGTCCTCACTCCGAGACTAGCCTATCTCCTCACAGCACAGCCTCCCCTTCCCTTCAGTCTATTCTGATACTTCCTAACTGATAAAATAAGCTGCTTCTCACACATACAGTAGCTGACCTGAATAGCTACTGTACAATATTTTTGCTAGGATAGGTCATAACCAGTGAAAGGATTAGTTCATCAGACCAATCTGGCAGGATGAACACCAGGTCTTAGTGCTGAGATGAGAACCAAATGATCTGGCGGACTCACCTCCCATCACTATCTTGAAGGCAGCAGGAGTGACATCACATGCTGTTTAAAAAAATTATCTTGTAGTGGCTCGGACCTGATGTGGGCTAAATTAATTCACAGACAAATCACTAAAATGCCAATGATCATTTAATATTACAATAATTCAAGGCAGTTCAATTGTTTGGCAGACAATTCAACAGACTAAGAGATAGGGGACAGAGTCACCATTCCTGCAGGAAATAAATGGTTAAACAAACAGGCCATGAACCCAAAAGGTTCTTACTTCAGCACACACAAACTATTTACCCATTTAGCTGACATAGGACAGAGGGCTTGCCGAAATGAGTTATTAACTGATCACAGCATGTAGTAACTACTTGTAATCTACACACTACATATTGTATATTAACTGTAGCTTGTTTGTTGTAACCACTACAATCTGATCTAGGGATTTCTTGCTTTTCTCTTGCTACATTGCTTGCCCAACCTGAGTACCATCAATTGATTGATTGTTATTCAATTCTGTTAAAAATATCGGGGTTATACTCAAGGATATGAACGGATGTTAGACTGGAGACTAATGCATATTAGATATCTGCAGAGGGCAGTAATAGGCTTAGTAGCGCCCACACTGCCTTGGATTACAGAAGAAGAAGAAGAAGAAGGGAAGAGGGCTGGCGGGGTTGAGAAGATTATGACGACATAAGACGCCTAGGCAGACAGTTCGTAGCATAGCAGCGCTTAGAAATGTGACCACATTCAAAATTCAGTATTTCAGTGTTGCTAGTTGTTATGCTGTTAGACATACGGCTGCACATGATCTTAAGTGGGTAGAGTACCGGAAGATATACGTCCGTCACCAGGTTTTTAATGAAAAGCCATTATGGAGGCAGTGAACGCGTTCAACATGGAGGTAAAGTTTGCTCGTGTTTTATTCTGGTCCAGAGAGCTAACGCTAAACCTATAGGCTAGCACTAATGCTAACTAATGTCAGTTGTTTTCACGTCAAGTTAACGTTAGCTAAATTGTTTGATAGCAATCTGTAAGTATATCTATCATATATAATTTAATTATTATTAACCTTAACTGTTTTAATTTAAAATTAAACATCTTCATTTTATTTGTTAACCACTAGCTTCAGTCGAGTCGCTAGTCTTGTAAGGCCTGTAATTTCAGTGCCTGGCTAAATAATAATAATAAATAATTGGTTTACACCCTGAGCACCAACTTCACGATGAACTGTAAGCGCAGACTTTTAGGAGCAGTACGATATGTGTCGATATGTGTCTGTGTAATTATTAGTAATGCTCAATGTTTTATATACAAGCCTAGCGCCAGTGTTACTTTTGAGCCATCACGTAACGTTAGCTAATGATTGTTTTGAGGAAGTTGTGTGCCAACAAATTATCGTTATTGACACACTAGCATGTATCTCACAGTGGGGAAATTAGCTAAGCATAAATGTGGTTTAATTTAATATTTGTCTATGTGTTTGATGGACATCATGCTTGAACTATGGAGTGGTGCTTTTGACTACGTGCTATCTTAATCCGTGTGCTGCTTTCAAAGCTCTCAATTATTCTAAGGCAAACCCCATGTATGAACCAGGACATTGAACATGAGTTCAGTCCATGTTTGACCAGACTGCTGGTCAGTGGTATATCAACACCACTGATCAATCATATAGTTTGCTTGGTGCATATTCAGTTAAGTGCTTGATATTGTTGACATCAAAGATGGAGAAAGGTCAAATTTAAAATTACCTTGCATATCTGTATATGCATATTGGTGAGCCACAGGTGATCAGTAAACATAGTCAGTGAATTACCCTCATACACATAAATCCACTCTTCTCAGACACAGATGGTTCAATATGATAATAGATGTGTATATGATTGTGTTAATTGTTAACTTGTTGCATGCCAAGTAAAGAGCAGAGATAATGTGAAGTTATATTGTCTGTAGATAAGACATAATGAATCTCCAGTAAACTAAAGGTTGCAAACACCCAGGTCTTGTGAGAATGGGAGCAATCTGTGTATGTCAAGTAGGCTGTGGATATGTATCTCTCTATGTATGTGTGTATATACAGTATATCAACTACATGTACTGTACTTTTATCAAATGGAAGCCACTTGTTTCTTAATTGTATTTGGAGGCTTGATATAAGTGAATTTTCTGCCATATACCAAGGGGACCTAACAGTATGGAGATGTGGTGTAGTGATGGCATGAATGAGCCAAATCTCCAAATCTTTGAGCCAATTAAACCAATTACTTCAGAAAATGGTTGGTTGTTTTGAAACATTTGAATCACCCATGCTGGTGACATCTGCTGGCCAAATCCCTGTAAATACTATAGAAACTGCCAACATGATGGTTCAGTGACTCAGAAAATAGATCTTTTTCATATACTTTTTTATTTTGTGAAATTAATTTATATATGTGTATATGGTGGCAAATAATTTTGTGACTGGACCTTGATTGGGGAGGAGTGTTATCGGTGTGTCTTTCACAATATCATTGTGTGTAAATAAATTGTGACAACAATAAAGCTGGTATATATTCCATTTATAGATATGCATCATATATAAGAAGGGTTATTTTTTTGTATACATTTTCAACAAAACTGTGTTTGTAGTAAGTAGGCCTACATTCTCTGATAGGAGGGTTTGTGATTGGGACCATACTGTGGATGAAGGACTGTTTTCTTTTTTTCCCTGCTGTAGGCCAGTCATTTAAGTCCTCTGCATGCTTGGAACAGAGGTGTCATATCATATCAAAAAATAGCCAGAACATTCTAATTTTTCGGAACTGAGATGTTTATCAAACCTTTTAACAAAATCCAAAATATAATTCATGATTTGAAATTCAAGATTCATGATTTTTATTTGCCATATATTCATAGACAGACAGCCCAGGCATATAGGAATAGAGGTGCCATATTATTTAGATTATTTCTATTTCTTTTGTATCACAGTTGATACATGGGGCATTTAGTGTAACTGTCAAATGAATCGGCTGACTCAAGATCACCAATTGTATCTTCCACTGCAGTGATTTGAAGCATATACTGTAGGTGTTTTGAGTCCACCCATCACTAGTTTAGCATAGTGGTGCATAGAAATATTTTACTTTCAAAATGAACTGATGTAAATTTTTTGTTTTTTAATCAGTTGTTCTCCATGATTGACTTGAAGCCTCCAATATCCCGTGCTAAGATGATGTCGGTAACAAAATCAGCCATCAAAGCGATCAAGGTAATAGTAGGCCCGTAACTGTATCTGTTTTATTGTCATATCAAGGTGTGGCTTATGGAAGTTGTGACCTCCTGGACTTTTTGAGTTAGTTCCTTTAGAGTGAGATGCTGTCATTTTTATTTTTAAATGGGTCTCTGTTATTCATTGAGGCTTTGAAATATTTATTCTTCATTGTATATTATAGTGCAGATTTTTCATCATTCCAGCCTACAGGGAGTGAGAAAATGATGTAAAAATTGTCATTTTGAATAAGTCTTTTACTATCTTGACAAACTGTTTCCCCTTTTTGGGCTTTATTTTACAAAGGTTATCAATGAACTGATCATAACAGCTTTATCTGATGTTTGTGTGGTCTGAAAATTTTTACGAACTGGAAATTGTTTGTTAATCTATTTATCCTAACCATGTAATTTTACCATGGTCAGTTAATCTTTCATTTGATATCAGGCAATGTGGTGCTGCTTATTTGACAAATGAGAGAAATCATGTAATAATAATTTTATTGTCCCAATTTTTCACTGCTGTTACCAACTTGTGTTGCTGTGACTGATTATTCCTTTTTCTTTTATTAGCTTTACAAGCATGTTGTCCAGATTGTTGAAAAGTTCATCAAGAAAGTATGTACTATAGAGCCTCTTATACATTACATACTTTTAAACATTTGAGTTCAAAATACACATAGGGCAAAAGGAATAATTCTTTGAATTTTATTTCTTTCCAATAGTGCAAACCAGAATTGAAAGTCCCTGGTTTGTATGTTGTTGATTCCATTGTTCGACAGTCTCGCCACCAGTTTGGTGTTGATAAGGATGTATTTGGGCCCAGATTCTTGAAGAACTTCACAGATACCTTTCAAAACCTTTTCCACTGCCCAGAAGACGATAAGGTACTCTGTTTGTGCTTTTAGCATTTTATATACTTAATAAGGACTGATAGAAAGTATCTTAAGAATGGGATTTTTTTCTCTTATCAGAGCAAAATTGTCCGTGTTCTGAACCTGTGGCAGAAGAACGGTGTGTTTGACATGGACATCATTCAGCCTCTGATGGATATGGCCAATGATGCCATTGTACCCCCCACCGCAAAGGAAGGTAGACAAATGTATTATTGTCTTGGGGCAGTGTTTGTAACAATACACTTGAGTGTTACCTCAGAGTAAAGCAAAGTGAGGTTGTAGTTTATCCACTGTTTTGAAAAACTGCATGCAGTGATATCAATCTTAGTGTTTTGGGTTTTTATCTAACAGTCCCTGCTGATCCCCAACCAGAGATGCAGCCTTCTGTCACTAGTGCCTCAGTTGTGTCTGCTGTGCCCCAGCTGCCCAGTCCTGATACTTTAGCTGCTGTGGCACAGCTGTTTCAATCTCCCCATGCTCAGGAGGTAAGCAGTAAATTGGTTTAAATGCTCTAGCACTTCTACTCATATGGTACACTTATGTTACACGATAATATCAGGTGAAGAATTATTTAAATCCTGAATGACCCCTCTCACTCACCCCTCCAGTTGCAGAGGATGCTCCAGAACCTTCAGCAGGCTGATAACACCCTGACAACCACCACTGTAAACCACGTACAGAATCCACCCCAGCTCCCTGTGGCCCAACTCAACCCATATAGTGCCCACACAGAAAAGAAAAGCTCTTTAGCTGAGGTAATGGCAAAGCTCAGTGTGACAACGCACCCTGCTGTGGTCTTAAGCCCCTTTTCCACTAGCTCAACTCGACTTGCCTTATTTGTTTTCTGTCAGTCAGATGTTGGGGATAGTACCTGGTACTGTTTTTGATATTGCCTCCATCGAGGTTCCAAGTAAGCTGAGGTGATGCCCAACGGTGATGTGTAAACACTGCAGACTAGCATTTGGCCAGAGAAATTTGTCACTACTCCATGGCCACTGATGGACCAGGATGTTTTCAAATGATGACACCAGTTGCTTGTTCTTCTTTCATTCATAATAGTATCTGCAATGTCTCTCTCATGAGTGTTATAGAGGATCAGATTTATGGTAACAGTTCCAGTTACCATATAATATAACGGTTGTTGTGAACCACCACATCGCACATTGTACATCTTATCACGTAGCCCATAGGTTACTGAATGTGATAATATGAGCACAATGGCTACAGCTATGCCTGCTAAGTAGAGCTAGCTATTTGGCATGTGGGTCATCACATCTCCAAAAATGTCACAGCAAATTTCTAATTGACATTATTTTGATTGACCACAAAAACTCAGTTTTTATTGTCTCACCTGAAAAAACTACCAAAACTTAATAAAATGGCATAATAACAATCCTAGAATGAAAATTACGACCTCTCTGAACCTGCCCTGCCAAAGTTTGCCAGTGGCTTTATGGAAGTTTCATGCACTGTTGCTGTAACAACTGGCTACACTGCAGGGACTATTTGCAGTGGCAAAAGAAGCACCTGGTACCAAAAGCAAGCAGAGTTGAGCCAGTGCAGGCAATGGAAAAGGGGCTTTACATCATACAAATTAGGTTTCTCATTTGCTTACTCTGTACTGTTTACATTTCTTCAGAAACTCCTTGACCGATTTGACTACGATGATGAACCTGATGATGTAATGGCTAAAGAAGGAAGTGCCCAGTCACAGTGAGTTTAATAAGAATGTATTTTTGCTCATACTGTACATTTGTTTATGCTCAATATGAAGGTGCAGGAACAATAGCACAGCATCTTCTTTTAGGTTGAGACTTTAAGGCTTGTTGCATGTCACACCATTCACCTTTGACAGCCTCCTTAAATCTTATTATACCCTTCTATAGATGGCTTTTGGAGGCCAATCCTGTTGCAGTATTTAACATAAAATAAATGTGAAGTGAAAATGTGAAGCCTCCGGTGCAAATGAAACTGAGACTTATCAATGATATAAGAGACATCTTTTGCCCAGTAGTTAAACTTTTGTGTATTCATAGATTCTAGATTTTTCAGAAAGAAGAAGAGTAGATGTAAGTTACAAAATTGAACTGGATTTGGGGGGGGGTGTATCTTCCATCATGAATGGAAGATAAATATTCCTTTTGTCTGTTCTACGATTTTTCACATCTTCTACATTTTCAAGTCTTTGAACAAATTCTACAACTATTAAAATGCCTCAAAGAGGGAAAAGAGCTAATAAATCAGAATCGAACGAGGATGTTGAAGCAGAAGAGGATTATATTTCAGCGGCGCAAGTAACAGAGATGTTGAGTCAGCAGAAACAGATGTACACCGCACTGTTGAGCCAACAACAAGACAACTTCAAAGGTTTTGTGCAACTACTTATGGAGACAAATAACAAGAGACTCGACGACGTGACCAGAGAAATACAGGAGATAAAAACGAGTTTGCAGTTTACCCAGCGAGAGGTGAATGTGATTAAAGCAGCCATGGGTGAACAGAAAATACAAACCAAGGAAACAAGGGATGATGTCTACAAAACTTGTGAGAGTCTAATAGCCATAACGGATAAAATGGAGCATTTGGAAGCACAGTCCAAGCGAAAAAACCTGATCTTCGAG
>NW_018128010.1:357147-382786 GCF_001952655.1 Monopterus albus | reverse complement strand
TTTTTTAGTATAATATGTGTGTGGGTAGAAGTGAATCATTTACTGCTTGCAAACCAATGATGGTAAGATGATGTCATGGGGTAGGACTGGATAAGTCTGACTTCTTCCTACTCCATTCAAGCATGTACTAGGTATAAGCACATTGATATTGGATTAGCATTTGTTGGATATGTGTAAAATTATGTGTGTTGACATATCAACTGTCTTTACATGCTTGAAAGAATGGAAGGGGTCTTAAAGAGGAATTAACTAATGGTACCTCAAATGTTATACTTTATACATTTTGTGCCAAGTACACTAGAGTGGACCCTTTTTTTCCTAGTTATGTACTGTTGTGCAGTTATACATAATGTTGATTAAACTAGTGAACACATCAGTTAGTGGCAATAGGCCCGTGTCACTGATATTGACTGTCGCAGCACAGGTGAAACTAAGCATATTATTGATTACTGTATATGACCTAGTAAACCCCAAGACTGAACCAGCATTCACAACACCAAGAACTGGAATCCTAAAATGAATGCAGTGGTTTTCTTGTTTGTTAATCATGCTGCTTTTCTTGCATATTTTGTCATGACAGAAACATTCCTGAAAATGTGTTTAACCAGTTTCCTGGTCTGATGCCCGGCACAGAGGATGTCGAGCCATATATGATGGGGCAAACTGGGGGTGTAGAGGTATCCAATCATAACTCCATTATATCACAACTCAACTAACTCTCAAATATAATCACTCTCTAATATATTACTGTTTGAAGCAACATAAGTTGCTCTTTTCATGTTTTATCCAGTGAGGTGTCAAAATATAGTTAAAATGCTGAATGCTTCAATTTGAATGTTTTGATTATGTAAAGGATCAACTGTGTGGAGCTGCAAACTTCAATTAAGATGTGCTGTGGTCAGAGTCCCTATGGTGTCAGTTTTTTTTTAATCCTCTCCTGTGGCTGTCTCTTTGTCATCCCTCAGCACGGTGGTGGAAGGAGTCTTGTTGACCATCTTATGATGCCAGGTGGATACCACTCCATAAATGAGACTTATTTACATTTACAGGTAAACCTTTAGACCCAGTTTAATTTTATCTTGGCAAAAATGCCTTTTCTGTGATTTAAGTGTCACTGCATTTGCATTAGTATATCAACCTTTATCCGTAAGCTAGTTCCTGTTGGTACAGTTGCATGTTTTGCCACACAGGAATTTTTTTTTGCCCATAATGTATTAACTGTAGAAATTGAAATTTGGAACCTCATGCTTATTAATTTGAGAAACAAAACTGCCATGTTGTAATAGATGAATTCAAGAGAAGACTTGGCTATGAGATGGGAGGACAGACACGGAGGTTATGTCAGAAGATCAAGATCAAAATCTGGTTCCAGGTACGAAGCTGTAGTCATCACAGATAACTGTGTAGTGCTGTGGATTTCAGTTAAATGTTTTCCCATACAGTTTATCCCAGGTTTTATTTGAGGTAGCACATTACACTTGCTAATGGCTATTTTGCTGTTTATGTTACAGTGAGTGAAGAAATATTGTAACCTGATAACTTACTGTAGTAGTCATTACATTCTAAAGAATAAATTACACATCTGACAACAGAACAGTTCATGCAGGACAGGCACTGACACACTCGGCTGCTGTTGTGTACTCCCAGATCTCTATTCACTTTGTTTCCTATTTATCAAATGGTGGGGAAAAAAAAAAAAAAAGTGGTGATGCCATGTTCAGCTTGAACTTCTGCACTTCAGATCTCCCAGGAGAAGAAGATCAAGATCTTCATCCCATTCAAGAAGGTCAAGGCTTCGACGTTCTCACTCTAGAGAACGGCGCTGGAGATCTCGCTCTCGTTCTCAGGACAGGAGTGAAAGAGAGAAGGACAGAGAGCGCAGACAGAAAGGTCTTCCCAGCATAAAGAGCCAGACACTCAGTGGTATGTGCCTCAACAGAAACAAACCTGTGTATATCACTTGTATGTATATTACACAGAACAGCTTAAATCACTATTATATGCAGTTTGCAACATCTGTCTTGTCCAGCCCTGTAGACAGGAGCCCCTTTGATTTCAAAAGTACTAATTATATTTTCTATAATAATATATTAGCGTAATGAAGTTTTTGTCACGGTTTGTACAGAAACAAATACAACAGATTTATATCGGCATTGTTTTTGAAGTCCCCCCCGTGACCCGGTTTTGGATAAGTGGAGGAAAATGGATGGATATTTTTGAAGTCATGTTAAATACTGTCTGCTAATGTCATTATTGGTTATATAAACGTTACTATGTAGTGACTTGACACTTAAGTCAAGTTTTATGGAAAAAGAGCTCTGGTTATTTTTCATGCATGACATCAAGTTAGAGCATTTTCAAGTGCATGTTTAAAAGGTGAGATTGACTCTTTGCACACACATTTCTATTCTAAAGTGTGTTCTCACAATGGCCCAGTCAAGTGTTTTTAGAACCTCTCTTGACCAGGCCTACCAACAGATTCCCAGAGGTAGATGGGTATAATCGGGGACAAATCAATTGTACTTAAAAGAAAAAGACTAACTTTGACAAATGCCGCTTGATTTGTTTAATTCAAACTGCTCAGGTATCATAGTAGTTTCAGACATACTTTGGAATACATTTTTAAACAAAACAAGGACTGGATTTTGTCCTCCGTCACTTACATTGGAAGTGAGTTAGGAAGGGACCTCTAAATGACCACAATGAACAACAGGGATGAGCCGTCATAAATTCATACAAAGACAAACATACAGTAGGTTTATATAACACGGAATTCACTCAGAACTACTGGCTCATGTTTCTAAACAAAGTAAATTATGAAACATAAATTAAAATGAGCCTGGCAACTACATTTGACAAATATTTCATGCTGTCTGGTTTATTAGGGACAATGATTAACTGTTAAAATTGAGCTGGAAATTTCAAAGTAAACTCTATCCAAAACAACTTGCAGTGTAAGATAAGCATGAAGCATTCCTGTTTAAAATGAAAACAACCTTAAGTCCATCCTTCATCCATGATGGTTTTTTTTAAACTTCTTGCTTGTAGTTTGCAGCACTACGCTATGGGTTGGACAGCTAGACAAGAAAACTCAGCAGTCTGATGTGATGTCCCTTTTGGAAGAGTTTGGACAGATTGAGTCCATCAATGTAAGTTTGAACAGTGCACATCAAAGATACTTGTAAGCTTTTATGCTCTAAAGCCGGTTAGCCTGCATTTCACTGCTTCCTTTTGCTCTATCCAGATGATTCCTCCAAGGGGTTGTGCCTATATTGTAATGGTTCACAGACAAGATGCCTATACGGCTTTGAACAAGCTCAGTAAGGGGTCATACAAAGTCAATCAGAAACCAGTAAAGGTATATGTTCTTTTGCACAAATGGTGTTTATTTCCAGATATATTGCTTTTGTGTAACTTTTGTAATGGTGTTTGATAACATATTGAATATATATGTAATGTCATTCTTGCCTAGATTGCTTGGGCTTTGAACAAAGGGATAAAACCGGTGCATAAAAAGTTCTGGGATGTGGAGCGGGGAGTTTCCTACATTCCCTGGAGCAAAGTCAAATTTGAGGAGTTGGAGAGCTATCGGGAAGGGGGTATGCTAGACATGGACACACTAAATCCAGGTAAATGCTTATCTGTTCCTTTAACTTTGCCAGTATTCACCTGCTGCAAGTGATTTTTCTTATGTCATTATTGTGTTTTCTTTTGTGGACAGAGTGGAATAATGCTAAGGACCTCAATAAGCAGGCAGCTCTAAATGGAGTGTTGGAAAGTGTACCAGCAGAAGGAACGGTGACTGCTCACATTCAGGTAATGCTAATACAAACTTTAAATACCACCTTTTTATTTCAGGTGTTCTTATTTTGTTGGTTTAATGATTTAACTTCGGAAGCTTGCCTCACAATCGTTCTTGTGGGGGCAGTAAGGAAAATAAATTACTGTTGCTTATGATTGGTGAAGCTTATCTAACCCACCACCCCACTTTCTCTTCCAAATTCAAATCACTTCACTTTTACATTTAAAGGACTTGCCCAAATTGATGACTAAATCTTCAAAATCAAATCAGAAATATTAGAGATTAGGGCATACACAATTGAACTTTAAGATCTAGTGATGTGTGCATCAGTCAGCAGCATCTGCTGGCCTCGTGTCAAAAAGGAAAGGACGCATGTATGCGTATGCATAAATGTTTGACACAACTGAAGTATAGCTGTGAATGACAAATATTTTAAAGGTGCAGTATGTAAGATCTAGAGGGATTTATTAGCAGAAATGAGCTATAGTATAGTAATAAGAATTATTGCATTTTATTTAGCTGAGACACACAGTTTATATATAGGCTGGGTGGAATATAGGCACGGCCTAGAGGACAAATTTCAGGGTTTTTTTTTTTTTTTTTTTTTTTCTTTTTAAATAAACGGTATCCCAGAGCGGGCAAACCACACACTGGCTTTAGAGCTTGAAGTTCATCTTTTCACGTTGATGTAGCTGCTTGGAAGACGATGAAGAAATAACACTAGAAACAAGAGGAAGCATTGTCCTGAATTAAGATCTATAATTTGATGAATTAGAATATCATAGTTATACTTTAACACAAGAAAAAAGTAGACTGCATGAATCCCATTGTCAAAGAAGCAACGACACAAACAGGATAGGCAATGGCACAAGACAATGATAAACATTGGTATGGATTTGTTCATTGAGGGACAAATGTTTCCATAATGATGCCAGAGTTGCCTGTTTTCTGCTGGACAGTTAATTTAGCCTAACAAGTAAAGTTAACCTAAATGCAGGTTTCTGTTTTCTAGCTTTTGCTAGAACATGGCCAGTGCTGGGAAACCCACTGCAGGCAAGTGAGCTGCTATTAGCTTTTGCTTGGTCAAGTCAGCTGCACCTGTATTCTGATTGTGCAACTTTATGGTAATCACTGTGATACAGCTGTATGAAAGCTTTGCTGAATGTTGCAGTTTGCAGCCTCACTGCTAGATGTCACTAAATCTCACACACTGCACCTTTAAATACAACATATACCCATGTGTGATTGCTTGACAAGTCATGCAGTGGTATACAAATTGTTTTTGGAGAGGTGCTTAGTTTGGCAGTATAAGTATTCATCAAATCAAGAATGTATTCATTCGTTCACCTAACCCTATGGAGGAACACAGTAAATTATTAATTGTTGCCCATGGCTACTCAAAATGACTTAATGTTTGAGTGTAGGAGCACTTGGCTCTTACTGTGCAGTTTTGACTTAGACTGACCTTGTAATGTGAGCATTCTCAAAGAGGTCAGACAACTTTTAATGATGACATGTCGTAAGTTACTGCTCATAATTTGGGCTTTTGGAAGACATTCCTGATCAAGGTGTGTGCAGCAGATGTGGCATAATTTGGAGTATTTTGGAGTGTTTGATTAAACAGTTTTATGAAAAGTGAAATTTTTGTTTCTGTCTTGAATGAACATCAAATTGTTTACTCTGTATTAGGAGTTGTCAGCATATCACTGGCATCTTCTTTGTATCATAAGGGTTGTTTCAGTCACCAACTAAGCAATTTGGCGGTTTTATCCACGTTTCACAATTCAGTTAAACTCCGCTGCTGATGGGCATTAAATTTAGTGATGCTTATTCCTTCTGTGTTCCATTTTCTTTTCAAAATATTTGCATCTTCCCACAGTAATCTTGTACAATGCAGTATAATTTATTTAAATAAAGTGGGGATTACAAAAAACTTTACTGTGGTATGTATAGAGAAAAGTAATTCCATTAATCTTCTCATTTTAAGATCATTATCCAAAATGTGTAGGTTTATTGAAGTTAGTAGTATTGTATAAAATATTTCACATCAAATTATAAAATTTTTCCTGAAGATTCACGTGCAAAACAAAAACAAAGGATGACAAACTTTTAAATATGTAAGTGATAAATCACTTCTTGGTGAGAAAATTCTGTGCCTTTTTAGATGTAGTGGGTGTGAATCCTAAACTCATGACACATTGAATGAGAACTTGAAATAACTTGTCAATCTAATTTATAATCAGAGGTTTTGTTAAAAATTCAGAACATTGGGGAAACATCCTCTGGTGACCACTTGCTGAATAAATGGCCCACAAATTAGCTTAAAGCCCCTCCAACCTTCACCCACAAACTCTCGACTGTTAGAGAGTCAAAACTAACTTGAGCAGTTTCCTCCTCCTGCCTTGTCTGTGAAACTGTCATATGAGGTAACTACAGCCGGAGACGGACTGGGCACTTTGGCGACTCAGCAGTAATATTAACGCATACTGAACATAACCCATGGAGCCTGTGATTTTCAGTGGCATTGCAGCGACACTGGTCCTTTTCCCTACTTAAAGTAGTAACACAAGTATGTTATACAAAGGAGTGTGTTTCCCAGTAATATTGATACAGTACTAATGTTCTGGCCACTATCGCATCGTGTTCAACATTACAAACTCCCCGCTTTTTATAGTTGTGTTGATGGCGTACATTTTACCAGCGCCTGATTAAAATGCTACATAGATTGCTGTTTTACGTCTGACACAAATGAACTAGGTGGCCTGGACCAAAAATTTGCAAATTGAGTAAAATTACTTCATTTGCTAATCCAGGTGAATGTACTGGTTTCTGCTAATTGGACAACAAAACACTGACATTATAGTCAGTTGGAATGACAAATTATAACCAGAATAATTCATTTCAAAGGTACAAAACTGAAATACTAATGTCACCTTGCTGATGATGCAGACATATACACGTTAGCTAGCTACGGAACACGGCCTCTTGGGTCTCACAGGCAGGCCTGCCCCCAACCTGGGTTGTACCTGCACAGGGAACCTCCGTGGTCCTGTCTTTGAAAGGAGACATACTGATTTGAAAAACGCATTTCATAACCTTGAATCAGCGGGGGCATGGGAGACGTGTGGTGCGGATTTTAGCAACACTGGCCACAGAGGGAAAGAAATAAACACAAGGCCTGAAGATAGCAGAGTGGGGGTTACTACAGCAGAGAGAAAACACTTCTAGACAATTTTTTACTTGACTGATCTGATTTTGTGCTAACTCTTAGTTAATGCAGCTATAAATAAAACATAATCCAGCCGGACTGTTTTCAACCACCATACTTAGCAGGCTTGCTAAACTGAGCTCCTCACTGGGATGAACAGTTGCTCACATGTCATGAGGTTGAGAGTGTCTGCTGGTGGGCCTTAAAGGTCCAACTGGGAGGAAGAGTGTCAAAGTGGGAGATAAGGTAAGCCAACAACACTTAGTCACTTTTGCTAAATGTTGCGTTAAACTGGCCCATTGTTAATAAAAACTGGACAGGATTTATGGTTTTTGAATTTCTTTAGACATGTTTTTGGCAAAAAAGATATTGCCAAACAAATCTCTTGTACTCACTGCCTATGTACTACAGTACATAACAGTAGGGTTCGGTTTCACAGATATCTGTGCTTTTCTTTATACTGAACCTGAATCGCGCGTCCACACACTTCAAACAAAACTGCTGTAATCTCATGTAGCATGGTATTAGATGTTTTTTTTTGATAAATTAACCCCTTTTCATGCTTGCCCTGAACTCAACTGTTAGCCAAGACAGCTGCTTAGGCGGTGGGTGAGGTCCATTTCCTTATCAAATTAGAAAGATTAGTAACAGAAATAGGCTTTTGTTGGCCAGACAGCTTTTCAGCTTTTCAAACATTTGCTGTAGTTAATCATTGTGCAGTATGATGACCGGCCTACAGCTATTGTAGAGAAAGAAATTCAATTATCTGTTCCTCCTACTGATGCTGCTATCCCTTTGTGGATTTAAAGTTTTGAACCAATCACATTTCATGGAAAGGAGCTGCCAACTTGAAACTTGGATGTAAAATTTCAAATTACAACTTGAAATTACTTCAGATTTGTTATGAATGGCCAAATAGGGATGTTTAAAATGTTGCCTGCTCAATCATATTTCCCCCCAAAATGTATTTGGGGATAAACTTGGGCCAGAAGAAGCATGATCCTCGTTATTCTTACTGCAGTGTTTTAATCACAGTGCCAGTCTTGGCAAGATGCAAATTCAGGGCAGTTTGAATGTAGATGTATTGTATTTTCTGACACGTCCTCAAAGATAGGTACTCCTCATTCAGCAGCATACAGTCAAAGGGACTTTTTGGTGGGTCGGTTTTGTGGTATTATCTTACCCAGGCCTGTACTTTGAATATGTGGAATTCCAGCACTGAAAGAAAAGTTCATAGGGCACATGGTTGCTGTTTGCGCAAGATGTCTGCAAAAAATAACATGAAACCAGTAAACTGCACGCTGCATCTTTATATGCACCCATCTAGCCCTTTTACGGTGCGGTGGAAGTGGAAGCAAAGGATCAGTGAGTAAAAATTCATCTCGAAGTATTCGTTTGTTGCTGCTCTGAAGACCGTTTGGAAAATTTTCAGTTGTCTACTGCTAAGGCCACACCAAGCCAGCCAACTGAGTTTCATCAGAGCACCTTCAAGGAGTGTCACTTAAGAAGGTGAGATTGATGCTGGTGTAGAGATTTCTATTGGATGATACGGGACGGGTTTTCCTTTGGGAAAACCAAAAATGTGATTTTGAAATCAACCGGTAGTTAGTCGTCTTGTTTTTCTTGTCATTTCCTCTGATGCTGTGCATTATGGGGGTTTACAGAAATCTGTCAGACTTATACCCATATAATGACCATCCAATTTATTTCTTTTTTCCCCTCTTCCTTTTCAAGTCCTTTTGGATCCCAGACATGTCTCTGGAAAATTTACTGGCTGCCCACTTTGAATACCTGCAAACACATCATCCTTAGTTAAATTCACCATTTTGGATGAAAGATATGGCGCCCAGATGAGTCGTGTAGTGTTTTATTTGGGAGGTTTGCTTTGCGTACAGCTGCCTCGGTGCTCTGCCCGCATAAATCACTGACAAACTTGTACTGATCACAGGATTGCCACATTTAGATGCTAGTATTTTTATGAGCATTGAAGGGAGGTAAAGCTAACTTTGGCTTGCATCGTTTATTAAGCCTCTTTTAATTTGATATTCATCTAAAGGACCACACCTGCTGTTTTCTACAGGTACAGATAGGTGACAAATTAAAGGAAAACCTAAATAGATAAGTGGTTTCTTCCAGGATGACAATCCCCCTCATCCACGGGGCATGATGGGTCACTGAATGGTTTGATGAGAATGAAAATGTGAATCATATGCTATGGTCTTCACAGTCACCAAATCCAAAACCCTGTTGAGCACCAATGGGAGATTTTGGACCGATGTGTTGGCATCTACACCACCACCATCATCAAAATGCCAAATGAGAGGATATCTTTTGGAAGAATGGTGCACTGAAGCTATTCTGATGGCACATGGTGGCCCAACACCTTGCTAAGATGCGTGATGTTGGATTTTCCCTTTGGTTTGTCACCCATCTGTATTTACATACAGTAGTTCTACATGCTGACAATGTCTTGGCACACACAATGTGTCAGGACATGCCCCCGTCCTTTTCCTGACATCAGTGCGTGCCAACTCTTCAGAAAAACTACACTTTCATCACATTTGCTCCTTGGATCAGCACACTCCCCTACTGTACCTTGACTGGCTCCTATGGGGTGGCTGTGGCTCATGAGGTAGGGCAGTCGTCTCCTGACCAGCAAGTTGGTGGTTCAACTCCCAGTCTCCCCCGCATGCCTACAGCGGGTACAGAAAGTATTCAGACCCCCTTAAATTTTTCATTCTTTGTTATATTGCAGCCATATGCTAACATCATTTCAGTTCATTTTTTCCTCATTAATGTACACACAGCACCCCATATTGACAGAAAAACACAGAATGTTTGACATTTTTGCAGATTTATTAAAAAAGAAAAACTGAAATATCACATGGTCATAAGCCTCCTGTCACAGACATAAGTATGGGAGCGAAGGTCAGACATCCTCCCATTTCTTCCTCCAGCACTTCATGAATGAAATCCCTCCCTGCTGAGCGGTGAGTCCCGGATATCGTTTAGATTAAGTCTGCAGTCCTCCATGTATTCTCACTTGTGTTTGTTTTATAATTGATTTATTCATCCACTTTTCTTTCAATAATAAACTATTTAATGTGCAATTCCTGTGAGTTCCTGTGATGAAAGATTCATACTGTCGATTTTTAGTTTTCACCTACACTTTAAAAGTCTTCATCTGAAAGCACTGGTTTGGTTGGCGCAGTAAAAACAACATTTTCCTGTCTGGTTTTCTAATATAAAATATGAAGAATATTTAATTTGACTGATGAGGGTCATTATTATAAAGATAGTGTTTTTGTTTGTTTGGTAAGTACATGTTAAGTACATCTTGTCAGTCAGAATGAAATATCCTGATGTAGAGTACTTTGAAAAGTGCACTCATATGTCATCATAAACCACATTATTATGATTTACCATTTAGATTCATTCTGAAGATGTTAGATATTACCAGGCATCTGAGGAAAAGTACAACCGGGTCATGTACAAACAAATGTTTTCTTTTTCACAGATTTGACACCACATAAAAAAGAAGACAGTTAAAAAAAGGGGAAGTGGCAAATTTACTGAATCTCAAAACTCAAAACTGCTTTGTGTGGTCACACAGCTTTCTCCTTCCCATTTTTATTCAACCACCAAACCTACAACTGCTTTTAAGAGAAGCACATTAAATCACATTTTTGACCATCTTTCCCACATTTTCACACCGACTCATCTATCTGGGTGAAACAGACCAAAATGCCACTGAAGCAAAATGACATGTTAAACATGACGACCAACGTTTACCATCCAACCTGACAGCACTGGAGAGGATCTGCAAGGAGGAATGGCAGAGGATCCCCAAATGCAGGTGTGAAAAACTTGTTGCATCATTCCCAAAAAGACTCATGGCTGTATTAGCTCAAAAGGGTGCTTCTACTAAATACTGAGCAAAGGGTCTGAATACTTATGACCATGTGATATTTCAGTTTTTCTTTTTTAATAAATCTGCAAAAATGTCAAACATTCTGTGTTTTTCTGTCAATATGGGGTGCTGTGTGTACATTAATGAGGAAAAAATGAACTTAAATGATTTTAGCATATGGCTGCAATATAACAAAGTGTGAAAAATTTAAGGGGGTCTGAATACTTTCCGTACCCACTGTAAGTGTCTCTGAGCAAGACACTGAACCCCGAATTGCTCCCGGTGGCTTGACTAGCGCCGTTGCGTGGCAGCCTGTCGTCATCGGTGTGTGAATGTTGTGGGTGAATGGTGTATGATCCTCCGTAAAGCGCTTTGGCCAGTGCAACACACTGTGAGAAAGCTACTGTGACATGCAATGTATGTTGTGCTAAAAGGATGCGGTTTCCCTGTCAGCCATCTTCACATTCAATAGAGATGTTGAAGGGAAAAAGTGGCTAAGCAGCAGCACCAGAAATTATGAACATGCAGTTAGTGTAGCTCTGACCATTGTAAAACCTCGTAGAAGTTACCGCAGTAGCTCAACATAATGAACAGTAGGTATCTTTAACCATACTCTGTATTTTTCATCAGTGTTCTATTTACACATGTAAAAATGTTTAAACAATTGAATTTCAGAAGTGTTGCTGTGGACCCACAGTAGTTATTCACTTTTAGAGTGATCACCTTGTCATTCCCAGCTGTGTTTGCTGGACTTTCTTTTTGTAAAAATGCCTATTGGTGTGGTATCAAAAATCTGCTCCATCACACAGCTGATGCCAGAAATCACCCCTGGCATCATGATTGGGTCTCATGTCAAAGCTTCTATGAGCTGAGTGTCTTCCTGGGTCCATATTTGGTAGCACATTCCTTTCTTTTTCACTGATAAACTGTGTAGGTCCAGAGGCCGAGTCCAAAAAAACTGGGGGTACTTTGTTTCACAAGTACTCGTAGCTCTCTAAAATGCTCTCTTTTGAAAATGCACTGATCAGCCAAACATTATGACTATTGACAAGGGAAGTGAATAACACTGAGTGGATCCATCTCATGTCTCTTGAAAGATCATTCCTACGTCTGGTTGACCAAGAATGTAGGACATTCTAAGTCTCTTATATCTGCTCTGAGGATGGTGCTGGAGCAGCCATGACTAAGGATACACGAGACCGTCCTTCATGGGGTTTTTTTGTGAACCGACATGCCCCTTTATCAGTTGGTGATTGGACACTTCAGATGAAGGATCTGAGGAAAAGGTTGAATTTGTCTAAAAAATTCTCTCCGATTTCTCATGACCAGTTTGCACTCCTTTAGCATGTTCTTATGACTAAATGATGACTAATTTGTGCTTTCAGACAGTATAGCTATGGAACCAAACAGATTTACTCAAAATGCACTGAGTCTCAGAGTGACATACGTGCCAAGCAACTGCTGCAGTATTAGACAAGTGGTCATAATGTTATGGCTGATCTTAGTATTTCTCTTTACAATGTTTCAAGCCCACATTGGCTCTTCATCAGGTACAAATGATGAAACTTTCAGCAGTGCTGAAATCCCAAATAACCAAGCAGACATTGTTATAGGATGTTACAAGGAAGTACAACTGTCAGCTTCCTGCATGTAATCAGGCATCTAGAAGTGTATACAAAAAAGTCACCAATTAATTAACTACTGGAATAAAATGGACAAAGGGGGGAAAAGGCAAGGATAAAACCAGTTTTACCTCCCCTTTAGCACACAACCACACTAATGACAGAGAATGTAAAGATGGCTTATGTGAACATCTCACTCAGTCCTCTGTTTAAATGGCCTCCCATTACTTTGTAGTTTTTGGGAGCCCCTTTTCTAAACTGTTTTATAATAAAATAATTAGTATATATGAACAAAACTGTCAAATGAACAATAGCAATACACCTTTTTGCAAACATTTTTCTATGAACATTAAAGGCATATAGAATGGAGAATGATTTAAATAAAAAAAACATAAATTGCAACAGCCAGTGAAGGCATGTGATGTGAATAAAATGGAGTTTAGTTTCTCACTTGGACATTTAACAGCACATGCACTTTCCTATAAAAACAAAACAAAACCATTGGATATATAATTTGATTTGTGAAGCCTTTATCTCATCAATATATAAAATATAACACCTTTTTAAGAATTTTGTTTTTATGAATGTTTAAATGATATCACTTTTTAGATATCTGTGCTTATACTAATAACATAATTACAAGTTTTTTGGATGTATAGTTTTTCACAAAGATTTCAAACGTTTTTGAGTCTATGTTTAGAGCAAAAGTACAGTATTTGTCAATGTGAGCTACAGAAACGATGAAAATGAGAGGTTCAGCTCTACATGTTGTACCCACTGCAGCATTTTCACATGGATTATAATGTAAACTCTGAGCAGTCTTCTCCTTTCAGTCATTTTCAAGTGAAATAACATTTCAAGCAAAGAGGAGAATTCTTCATTTACATCAAGTAATACAACAGTGGTATATCCATGTGTGGAGACCATCAGACTCACACGAGGCCTCACAAAGGTGAGTATTAAAGAAATAATTTTGGGATATTTGGATTCCCACTCCTATTGTGGACTGGTTAAAAGGCAATGAAAGGCTCATTCATAATAAAATGGACCTTTTTTTGAATATTTCAATGTCATGAATATTGTAAGCTTTCAGACCTTAATGCCACTTTGTTGTAGAGTTGTGGAATTTTCTCAGTGGAATTAACTTTCAGGGGAAATTAAGCAGCTGCTGATCTGTATTTTCTGTACTCTGAGGTACCCCTCTGGTGGTACCTCAGAGTACTTACAGCATTAAGGCAATTCTGGCACTGATCCCTTTGTCATATTCCCAGGTAATGATTTGGAAAATGTTAGTGCAAGGACTTTGTTTTTAGGTAAACAATTACATGAAATCTGAAATCCGTCTATTTCATGTCTATTAAGCTGTAGTCATTTACAAAAACATGTAGGCAGCTTTATAAGACAAAATGCAACCGAGAAAATGCATCACTTCCCTCACTGCTCCACTTTTCAGACTGAGTTCATGTATGTGCAAGAGAGAAAATTACAGCCATTGTATTTAGGAACAAAACTGGCTTTGTAGCTGACAGAACAGGGGAACTGACTATCACTGAATTCTGAAAAGAGGCCAACTTTCTGAACTCCAGTCCTTATCTGCGGTGCAGTATCTTTTCAGGATACTTTTTTTATTGTTGTATTCACAAGAAAATATTTTTTAACCTGTTAAGATTGCAAAGCAAGCAGGTTCCAAAATTTCCTACAGTAGCTTTATACTCTATATGTGGATAACTGTCTGTGAATGTTCTGTCTTTTCTGACATTGACAGGAAAACCTAATTAGGTAGGTTTCATCTAAGGGGAGCTAGTCTTGCAGACATCAGACAGATTTGCTGTTGCCACCCATTTTTGAACATATCAATCAATAAGGGTGTTTTATGTATTTGTTGTTCTGAGGTCTTGCGCTGCGAGCTCGGATTAACATTTTGAAGGGTCGCTGCATTTTGTATCAGTCGCAAGATTCATAGGTAAATTTGTGGCCTCTGCCTGCAGCCATCCGTGGCCCCAAGGGGAGCAGGTCAAGGCAGAAACTCGAGGGGATCACTTTGCAGCATCTGGTAGGCTATGAGTTTTAATTTGATCTCCATGGGGACTCTTAGCAACCGTTATCTTGCATTCTTGCAGAAAAATGCCATTTGTATTAGTGATATAGGGTTGTAGGTTGAATACACACATTCTTAACATCTGGGAAAAAATTTTAATGAGCAGTTTGACTTAATGCATCAACTGTCTGACATAAATGTTTAAATGTTGTTTCACTAATTATAAAAACTGTTACCCAGGAGTGTAGTCAAAGTAAACAGTACAGCACATGTAGCATAATGAATGTTGTTTTTATTTTACATACTGAATTATGACTTCTCCAATTCAGTTAACATTTGAAATGTTTGATAGGATTTCACCTTAACTTCATTACGTACTTGATATTCTGATAACCTGAAATCATAGCTACAGTATAGCCATTACTTGTCTGATATTTAACGTGGCATTTATAGATTATGTTGGGCTATATATTACCAATGCATATATCTAATGCTGTTTCATATACCCATATGCTATTTTTATTTAAAATTGATATTCTTCATGAAGTCACTTGTTTCATTCAGATGTGTTTCATGCTTTTTGATATGTTCAAGTCATTGTTGGCAGTCTGTGCAGTATTACTGAGCTGAACTTATATACATGTACAAGCACAGTTATATCATTGATAAAAGGAAGTCATTTGTATGTTAGGGCAGTGTAGCTTGAAGAGTGTTTGCATGTGGAAGTTGACACTGATCACTGAGGAAAGCCCTTAGCCTCTGTCACGGAGTCATCGTTAGTTTGTTGGTCAACAGGATATCTCAAAACAGTAAGCATATTGCTGTTAAGGTCGGCAGCAGTTTGAAGACACTCTACCTTATTTATAGTGCATGTGCATGCTTGTTTTAGTCCAGGACTATGTGAACACTGTACCACTTCCCTGCTCAGGTCTCCAACTTGACCTCGTCCTTAAAGCAAAACCAGTGTGTTGGCTTTAACTCCACAACTGTCCCAGAGGTATGCTTGTAGGGGGAAGAAACATAAATTAACATTTAGGTTGCTTGGGGGTATCATAGGAAATAAGTGAGTTTTCTGCATTGTTATGGTGATGATTTGCCTTTTAGGTTTAATTATTTACCTCTGGTTTCAGTCTCCCTCAGCAGTCACAGTCAGCCCCACCAATTAAAACTCCCAACTGTCCTGTTACAGTTTATATTATAACAAATGAAATGTCCTTCGATATATGTTCATTGTTCTTTAGAGGCCTTTTTGTTTTTGTCTATTCGCATGTCTGTAGTTGTAATCTTTTCAAAATACATAGGGTCTGCAAATCGATATTTGATGCTGTGATGTGCTTAAAATTAAAGCAACGCTAAACACAACTAGTGCGAGACTTATTTGCTCATGGTAGTTATATTCTTTGCCTTACATACACACACTTGTGAGCTATTAAAAGGACAGCATTGGACTGAACACCTGCATTTGAAAATAATGCTGGGGTTGCTGGTGATATTGCATCAGAAACTGCAGTCAATGTATGTAGCCCATTTTTGTTCCAGCAGTTCATTTCAACACAAGATGACTTCATAGCTACAGGTGTTGTCTAGCTCCTAAACTTTTTGTCTTCTACCATAAATCCTAATTTTATGCAGCATTATTTCAGTATGGACCTCCTCCAGCATTTCAACACATCCTGAGCAAACAGATTCTGACGGTGTAACAGTTTTTCACTTTAATTAAGGACTGATACAGTATGTAGTGGCACTTATCACTTAATTATTCTGTATTCTGGCCGATTATCATGGGAGTGAATCCATCCAGCCTTTTAAAAGTAAAGCAGTGTAGTCTCCTATATGTACAGTGGAGGGTAAACATTAAATATATGTAACTGTGTTTGTCTGTGGGTTAGGGTGACTCGGCTGACCTGAATTTCAGCAAGGTTTGCTCCATGTTCCATCACCCCAGTGTGTTTATAGATGCAGTACAATCAAAATAAAATGTTGTCAACTTCATTACAGATTGTTCCAAATGGTATCAAATGAATAAAGACTTGCCATACAAATCTTGCAGTTATGAGTGTGTGATTTTTACAGGTTGTCTAGATTTGGAGTATGATAATGTATTAAACTCTATTAATGACTTTACCAGACATTTTCTGAAATACTGTGCAAAATGCTCAATTTATTCCTTCTACGTATGTGACAAAGATAAACACAAATGAGCTGCAGTCAAGAAGCTGCTTCACGCTGTGGAATCAGAAGATGTTAATACAGAATTCAGGAAGGCTTTTTTTGCATGTTCTACTTGAATTTTAATTGGGATTGTTTCTGTGTTTTCCAGGTGTCACCGGCTCAACAGGCACCACCTATTGGAAGTCCACCTGGTTTTCATGGGCCCATCATGCTGTCCCCTACAACCATGCCTCCAGGAGGACCCACTTTCATCCCCACAGAGTTTGGCCCTATGAAGTTGGCACCTGGTAAGACATTTATATACAGTATAAGAAAACACTGTGGATTTTTGAACCGTCATCTAAAGGGGAGATGTAAATGCTATCATGCTGATTAAAAGTAACTTCTCTTTGGACTTGATGATAACATGAACATGTCTACACAGCAATGTTGCCACAGTTCTTAGTTTAATGTTATAATACCTAATTTCCCAGTGGAGATCTATAAAATCTTATTGTACTTTGTTTTCCAGCAGGAAGTATAAAACCTCGAGAGGAGTCCAGCAAGGATTCTAATGGAGACAAAGGTACAGCATCAGATGCAGGCAGTGACAACCAGCTGGGGTCTCCTCCAGCATCATCGATGGCCCTGCCAGGCTCGGCAATCATGCAGGGTCCGAGGCTAGGTATGCCGCGTCTGCATCCTCCCGGCATGGCAAGCCCTCCTCTATCTCCATTCATGGCACCTACAAACATGCCACCCATGCCCCCACAAATGATGTTTCCACCAGACAGGTTTAGAATGCCCATGCCCTTCCCCCTTCGTGGCCCTCCATTCCTTCGACATCCTTCTATGGCACCAGAGGGGATGGATGGCATGGAAGGGAGGCAGTTCGCAAATGGGAGGCCAGGGTTTGGGTGCTCACCTTTCCACAGGGGCAGGTGGTAGAGGTTGGTTTGGAACTGAGGGGGAGGGCATTATCTAGTTCTACATTGATTGCTGTTAACAGTTTTGGGGGTTATAAACGTGTGTTCAGACTTTATTTTACATCACCAGAACCTTTTCTTAGTGAAAATAAAAAACGACATTTCTTCTGAATGCTGGCTGGGCTTCCTCAAGGTTACTAGAGAAGAGACTCCTGCTGTAAATACTGTATGTGCTTGTAGATGTTTGCTATCTTTTTGTATATTTGAAGCTGTGTAGTTTATGCGCAAGTCTGCAGTCCTGCTAGTTGGAGGTTTAAAAAGACCATGTCTGTATTTTGAGCTTATTCCTCACTAGAGTTTTTGTGTATGGATAAAGACTGTAAAAAATCTACAGTCCCTTACCTTTTTGGTATTCTGTTTTTAGTAAAATGCCTTTGTACCACACTAATGTTTCAGTTTTCAGCAGAGATGTTGAATTTCCTTTAAAGCAGAAGATTTCATGTCATGCCAGTAGGGGGTAGAGTAAACCCTGTTACCATGACCAACCTCTGTTGTCACAGCTTGTAAAATCATGTACATTGAATATTAAAAGGAGATATTATCATTTGATTGGGTGTTTGTGTTAGTCAAACTAACATTGCAACTTCTTTCAAGGAAGACCAGATTTGGTTTGTAAATAGTCCTGCATAAGAAGTTCAGTTTTATAAAACCATTTAGCATGGATAGTTTTAATACACCTTCTGTTGAACAAGGTTAATTAATCAGCAATAGTAATCTGCATTTTACCTGTTTCATATTAAAAATGCCCATTAGTTCCCAGGTTTTCTTTGGGATCTTGGCCTTGATCTAGCTGTCTAAATTATGATTGTTTTTGATTGTTTAATTCACATTTGTATCATTTATGTGCTCACACTGATGAAAAGATGTCTGTGTGTGCAGGAGATGCACAGACTGCACCAGTGAGCACTTTATTAGTGTGGTGGGTTTTAAGACACCTGATTCTGTGGGTTCCTATGTATATTTTCAGTGTGTACTCGCAGGTTAAAACTAAAACACTTATCAGGCTACTACTGTGCGTCTCAGGCACTAATGTTGATTAGAGGTGAGCCGCAGCTGATTGGCTCTGGATACATAAGTGACATTCTCACGGTCCACTTACACGCCGTCTCCAGGGCCCGGGGGCTCCGCCCCTCTCGGCGGTGTGGAAACAACACGCATGGGCCGTGGACGCACAGAGCTTGGAGAGGCGGTAGGGTTGAGAGGCACGGATGGGCACCGTGAAGATTTCTATGTTGGGATGGAAGCAGGCAGATCCCGACGGTGGCGGTGACGGTGACAGGTATGTGAGGACACGGAGACGCGCATCGTCTCAGTCATGTGAAGGATAAACCGTCTGGATCATGTTTCCGCATGGTCCTAGCGCCTTCTGCACGCATGACCGCGTCACTCAATCATACAAGTTTATCAGAGGTGATGGACACTGGCGCACTGGGGTGGTCGGTGTGGTCCGGTGGACTAGGCCGACAACCCGGGTTTCTGTAAACACGCATCTGGTGTCGATTAATTCAGTCAGATAGCAGTGATGCGGGGGTACAGACAGTCATGTAGCCTGAGTCGCGATGGACGTACAGCTGGTTAACCTGCAGGACCAGACATTTCTCATTTCATCCTTTCAGTGTGCATCCACTGTCAAATTCGGCGTTCCTTCAGCAGCAGAAAGTTGGTTTAAGAAGGCACGGAGGAAAAGCGAGCACAGTATCTTGGAGGTGTTTGTTGACATTTCTCCAGTTTGGGAAAGAAGCCGCTTATGGCTTCAGTAGTGAATTGTTGCATGTAGCAGAGTCATTTAATCGGACTTCGTGCATCTTCGTTGCAGTGCATTTGATCCAGATGCTGCTGTCTTCACACCTTGCTTTAGTAAACAGGTCGTGTGCAGAAAGGCGATAGTTGATTTGTGGAGTAGATTTACTCCCAACGACCTTAGGGTGTCAGGTTTGCAGCGTCACTGCTGGTGCTGAGCGTCAGGTGTTGTCTTCCTGTTGTAATGAAGCTACTGTGTGTCACCCTAAGCTGCTGTCGAGGTGAATAAACTGCTGATGTTTTGTTTGGGCTGTGGCAGGTTAAGACTAATGCTGCATCTGACAGAGATTTTTAGTCAATGTCATTTTTATTCAGTCCTTTTGAAAGTGGCCATAAATGAGCTGACTGTCAGTTCTTGTTCCACCTGTAAAGCTGTCTGTGTCTGTAAGATTCTCTCTTTGTATTTGACAGTAATGCCATGGCTGTGTTTTCTGCTGCCAAATGAGACATTATTTTGTACACAAAATCTCACCACTGGGATGCTAGCGGTATTTTTCTCAGTCAGCAGCTTGTATGGTGAGTCCAGTGTGACCTGAATATTTCATAAACAAGCCAGAGTAGAATTTGTGACACAGACTTGGACCATTAATAGCTGCAGAAGATTTTCAGTGAGTGAAGTTGCAGTAACATGATGAGATGCAGCGAAATAAAAACTGCACTTGTGGCACCACTTAGTGATGCCATCCTAGTTCTAGCTTCAAAAGGTGACAGTGAGAAGTTTGTAGTTTACTTTTTTCCAATGATGAAAAATGTGAGGGCACCCATTTAAGTCTATTAAACCACTCCTACGCTTCACTTTTTTGTCCATATGTCACATACAGTAAATGGGCTAAACCAAACCAAGTACTCACTGGAGAGACATATGTATGCATATTTTGCAGAAACCACAGTATTCTGTAGCATTCAACTAATAAACAGATGTTTGAGGACCCTCTCACACGGTTGCTGCAAATGCTGCTGGCAAGAAAATAAAAGTGGATCAACTAGTTGTTGGGGTAAAATGCTGAGTAGCATCCAGTTAAATCCAAACCACAGCAGGCAAGAGACCAAGAAAAGAAAAGTGGAGGCTGGACTCAAATATTACAACTCTGGGAGGTGTTGCTGCAGTGCTACAGAATTTGTTACCCAAACAGCAGCCTTGATACTGTGTGGGACAAAACAACCATGCTGTGCAGCACCCAGCAGAACGGCTTTGGTGTTCACAGATGTGTCCTCGGGGTGGTAATCTGAGCCCACCTGTGTGACATGTCTGCACAGAGACCTCACCCTCTTTCTCCCGATCTATCTGTCTTTGTGTGGTCGAGCTTTAACTAGCGTTGCGCCCCTCTGGCTTGTTTCTGCGCTCTTTAACTCTGCATCTCAAAGAGCTCAAATGTTAGACCAACTCGAGGCAGTGTAGCGACTGTTGTGGCTACACATGAAAGAATGTCTACACATTCATATGTTAATGTGTTGGTGTTTTGTACAATCCACGACTTTGTTCTTCATGCATGTACAGAAGCGTTTTACCAAACAGTTGATTTCTTGAAATGCACATAACGTAACCCTCATAAATGTTCTTTGTGAATTATTCATTCCCAGCCCACTAACACAAAATTCTTTATTCATTTGCAAAGTAAATACTGAAGACAGTGTAGTGTAGTGTTATGTTTGTTGACTAACACACTGAGCCTAGTGTGATCGTACTAACACAGGCCATTCAGTCCTGTATTAACTCATTCCTAACTTTGGTTTGTTGTAAAATCTGTTTTTATTCTTTATGACATAATGACTGTGTGTTTTACACGATGCTAGACTTGTTACTTGCATACTAGTGTTGGCTGACAGAGTCAAACCAGACACACAAAAAACCCTCTGATTGCCTCTGGATATTTCATATTTGTTGAAGCTGAACAGAAGCTCTGCAGAGTAAAATGAAGGCTCACACTTCAGTGTTTTCATTAAACTGTACAAATGTTAACCTCAGTATTTTAGCACTGAAGCTATTAGTTGATCAGGAGATTACAAAGCTGATAAGCAATTCAGATGCATGTTAGTGATTGATTAAGCCTGGCTTTCCCCTTTATTACATTTGTACAGTTAGATCTTGAATCACTCTCTGATGTAAAAGTGGCCTTCTCCCATAAAAACCCTGTAATGCAGCCACACTGTGTAACAGTGATGCTGCAGCTGTCTGTAGTCTTTGCTGTCCAGACTCCCTTGTTAAATGCAGTAGGCTGATGTTGCCAAGTCTCTTGTGAGAGTTATTTGCCTTCGGATTTCAGTGGATTCCTTTATTGCAGAGCGAGGCAGACTTTATGTTGCATCTATAGACAAGATGGGATTTTAGAAATGTTTTCAAGTGTTTCACCATAATCAGTTATTTTATTTTTTTTTTCTAAATCAAGCAGTCTCAAACGGTTGGATGAAGGAGAACCGGGCTTTTCTTTCTACTTCTTTTTACCTCCACGTTGTAACGAGTTTCAAACAAGAGCTTGGTCTTCACTTGTTCCTCCTGACAGGACACGTGTCTCCATTAGAGAGCACTATTAATGTGCTGCTCTGTCCGTCTGTCTTCCACCATAATTGTACCATTGAAAAGACAAATCCCATTATTTGCTGTAGTGTACAAGAAAATAAAGGAAGATGAATTGGTACAAATTTAAAAGAATGTACTGTGTCATGGCGCCGTCTGTTCCAGCATGTAGAAGGTGCTAGGTTTGTGTTTTGTTTTTTGGAGGTATGTAGTCCCCAGGCAGGCTTTGAGTGTGTAAGTGGTGGTCCAGTGCAGCAGACAGTAAAGAAGCCTTTCTGTGTTCCACAGCTGCGTTCTTCTCTCTGTCATTGTTCTGTGCCAAAGAATAGCTACACAGCTTTCTGTTGGACACAACATTGTCCACAAGCAGCCACATTGTTGACAAGTGTTGGAGAGTGAAGTATAGTTTTGTTCTGGTCCTTGGGCTGCTGAACAGGTGATTGACTTAATCTTGTATGGTATCATTGCTATGCTGATGATACATGGCTTTACATGGTGCTAAACCTTGCTGAAGGTGGTGAGGTGGTTAGCGCTGTCATCTCACAGCAAAAAGGTTCTGGGTTAGAGCGCCAGTCTGGCTCTGTGCCTTTCTGTGAGGCTGTGTTATTCCTTGTTTCACTAAATTTATGAGCCTTGGTGATATTTTAGATAATACTTTATCATTTAAGGATCATGTAAACTATATCTCCCCATACACCATTCTTTCACCTTTGAAACGTCACCAGTTTGCATTCTGCTCTTACCCAGGTGTGTGCAGAGGTGAACAACTGAGACAACACGAGACAACGGGACTGGCTGCCAGTTGCCTGTCCTATTCAATTTAAAGTGTTACACGGCCAGGCACCCACATATTGGACTAATTTAATCTCTTGTTAACCCCCACTTTAAAACCTTGGCTCTACATCCACTGTTCTTGTAGGTGCCAGATGCTAGGTTAGTGACTGTGGGTGACCGAGCATTTTGCAGTGCTGTCCCTATACTTAGGAACAAGCTCCCAAACAATCTAAGGACAATGAGCTGACTTAAAACTTTTAGAGCTGCTCTAAAGAGCCATCTTTTTAAGGCTGTTTTTAATGTTTAATGCTGACAACATCCAGCAGTGCTACTTGACTGCATGATTTTTGTTATTTTACTTATTTTGGTTTCATTTTTAGTGTTTTTGATGATATTTCATAGTTCATCATTTTTGTTTCTGTATTATTGTAGAGTGACCTTGGGGGTCTTGAAAGGCACTTTGAAATAATACATCAATGTTTCTTGTGCCTTGAATATTTTTCCCATTTATTACCAATTGTAGAAGACTGGAACCTGCAGCATTGTCCAGCATCTGACAAGATGACGTTGTATGATGAATTCCTGATGTGCTGACAGTCAGCGTAATCTGAAAAAGCACCTGGGTAGCTTGCTAGGATGTGGTCCAGAGGATGAACCCTCTGCCCTTTGGAGTGACTACAGTTCACTTGTTTTGTTGTGTTCCTCTAATCTTGGAAAGCAAGGATTGTTGAGGATTGACTCCAGTTTCAAAGTCTCCTTTGAGGTTGTTGTGGCATCAGAAAAGTGTTCTGTGAGATGCTTCTCTTCTGTTTACAGTGGACTACTGTTCCAAAAGTGGGAGGCCAGTATGTGTACATGCAGACTAGTGGATGGTATTCATTGGCCCCCTGCTGTCTGTCTATATTGACCCTATCCAGCAGCTTGTTAAGTGCACACCACTGCACTTTACTTTGCTTCAAGCATCATTTAATAACTAATATTGGAGAGCCACCTATGCTGTATCAGTTCAGTCCTGACCAGTCGGTTCCAGCCTGTGTCTGATGTTGACTCTTGAGAGGCAACTCACTGCTGGAGACCACCGGCTCCTCAGCTAATGATCTCTACCCGGGCTGGGGTGACTGGTTTCATGTCTTGCATAACACTTGCATTTTTCTCTTGAGATATCAGTTGGACACGGTGTTCTTTCTCCGTACAATGAATCATCTGTTTCCTCTGAGGGATGCCAGGGGAATGTGGGTCGTTGTGATTGAGGAGACCACCAAGAAAATAAATGCTTGAACACTTGTGTTGATGAATTTTTTTTTTCTACCCGTTATACATTCACAAAGAACCAAACCCTTCCTTATTAGTAACATCAGCTTCAATGTAATGTGCTCAGTTTGCATGTATAGGCGGTGCCTTTGTGTACAACAATGAAAATGAAGTTTGAATCAACAGACAGCAACTTCCATCTAGATGCATGCTTGTGGGTGATACTAATCCTCAGTATGTTAATTGAAGAGTTCAGTGGTGTGAGACAAAAAAGCATCTTGGCTTTGGTGTTCAGAGTTGTTTCTGTTGCTGATAAACACTGGCCTTATTCTACTGAACTGGTTTCGTAGCGTTTACACATTGTGGCACCCATTGTTGAATGTCATTTACAATCTGACCCTGTGCAGGGAAAACCTTGTTACTCTGCCGTAATAACTGTACTCTGTTCTGACTACATAGCTACACAGACTTGCCTTGGCCTCCTTTATTGATACAAAAGGGAATTTAACAAGGCAGTTAGATCATCTTGAATTATTTTTGTCCCCTGTTCTGTTCAGAATTGCTATAATAAACTGATGTGAAGTTATTAACTGACCTTTTATTTAAAATTATTCTGGGCAGCAGAACTGTGATTTTGCTTGTTGGAGGCATCATGTAACATGTAGACTCCCATGCTTTGAAAGTCTTGAACCCCCCCCCAATCTCCTTTGTAAAGGAGGCTGTTTCTGTTGCAGACAAAGCACAGCTCATCACACATCTAAGACCATCCCTGCTGTGCAGAGTGGTGGTGCTAGCAGCTGGGACAAATGTAAAAATAAAGTGCAAATAAGTGAACCTAGACTTGATTTGCATCAGAAAAACACTGGATTTACTTTGAAGTAGTTGGAATTGAGCTGGCATTGTGGAGCAGGGCTTAGCACTGCTGCCTCATAGCGAGAAGGTTCCAAGTTTGATCCCTGGCCAACCTGTGTGGAGTGTGCATGGGTTCTCTCTGGGTACTCCGGCTTCATCCCACAGTCCAAAGACATGCAGCTTAGGTTGACTGGTGACTCTAAACTGCTCGTAGGTGAGTGTGCGTGGTTGTTTGTCTACGTGTCAGCCTTGTGATAGACTGGCAACCTGTCTCGCCCAGTGTCAGCTGGGATTGGCTCCAGCGACCCTCTGCAGGATAATTGAAATTGAGGTTTTTTGGCTAACACGAGCCAGCTTGAGGAAGTTGTAACTTTAAAAAGTTTGTATTGAAATAACATTTCAGCATTTAATTTTATAAAACATCTAAACATGCTTTCATTTTGGAAGACCTTAAAGGAAACCTCTGCAGTCCAACTTCTGCTGCTGACATGAGAAAGTCTTTATTTTCACTGTGGCTGAAGATGATTGGCAGTGATTGCAGCTGGTTGTGACACCTGGACAGCATCAGCAGTCTGAGGTGTTGCTTTGGATCTGTAACCATAGTCTCACCTGCCAAATTGTTCCAGAGCTATTGAATGGCCTGTCATTGTATTGGATGTCCAATTCGGGCAGTTCCTGAACTGAGTGCAGATAGCACTGGGTTTAATAGCGCTGTGACAATGATGTGAAA
>NW_018128010.1:355860-357063 GCF_001952655.1 Monopterus albus | reverse complement strand
TCACTGGCGGGGATGACATATCATTTTATGTTACATGGACTTGTATTTATTTAACCTTTTAAATGAACACCCTTGAGAATCCAATGCATTTAGGTTAATGTCTGGTTGTGTGGTACTACTATCAAAGCACATCAAAATGTTTTTCTACACTTGAAGTAGAATGGCATTCTTACCAATAATCTCTTGACATTGTGTCTTCAGGTTGTATCGCGAGCTTCCAAGTCTTTATCACATCCCAACACAACGTTTCAGTAACTGAAAAGAGGACTTTGGCACACTGTTTGGGGTTTTGTGTCAACATTTCTACAAGTTCCACACACAAAAACAACAAAACATCTCTGATCCTGACCTGTTGATGAGAAGGCAGGGTTTTACATCTGGTTGTATCTGTACACTGGACATTATTGTCTTTACTATGAAACCCCAGTGGCTTACTTTACTATCAGTCATAATATTGAGAGGAAGCCAGGCTGAGTGCTTTTGTCTTTTTTTATTTTATTTTTTTATCGTAGTCATCACAAAGTCTGGACAGGACAATTCACTTCTTCAGTGTCTGGACTCCTGTATGTCAGTGTGATATCTCTGGCTCTCCTGTGTGGCTGTCAGGCTGTCTGCACCCTCGACTAGCTTTGGCCATGTTTTACTGTTCGGTGTGCATGCGTAGCTGCTTCTGGGGCACATGATACTGCACCTGTATAGACATCTGTCCTCCCCTTCTTCTCTCCCCATTCCATCATCTCCAAATGAATCTGACACAGCTGTCACTGCTGACGCAGTAGTCGCACTACCTCACTGGTGCTATGACAACAGCAAGTCCAGCCGTTCTCTCAATCACATGTCCATTTTCGGCCTTTGCTGGACGTTGCAGTTTATCCACTGCAACGCATGAAGACTGTGACCTTTCAGCCCTTGTTGCCTTTGAGGCAAAGAGAACATTTGTTTAATTTTCCAGAATTCTGTTATTACACTCTTTAAACTACAAAGATCATGGATGAAAGCAAGATTATTTTTCTAAGCCAAAAATGAGGCTGCTGATCCGGGCTGAGAATTGCAGACCTGAATCCGACTCTGAATATCACGATAGTTGTTGATGCTATCCGTTTTTTGTATAGTAAAAGGTTGCAACATTTCATTTAATGTAAATATAATGGCTCTCATAGGGGAGTGGAAGGGCAATTACAGAGGAGACGAGGGAGGGAACAC
>NW_018128010.1:334027-355835 GCF_001952655.1 Monopterus albus | reverse complement strand
CCTTCTTCAATTCATCCTAGCATCTAGGAGTCAGTCTGCTGTGGACCTGCAGGAGGAATGAACTCATGAACTCACCCCTCCTTTGGAGTTTGAAATTTCCCCCTTAGTGATGAGTGGGATTTGTCTTGGCTACTGTGGGGGGAAACCAAGCAGAAGTTATACTTCATGGAAGTACATGATAAGGTAAGTCATTGTGTTGGCTTCTGTTTTAGCAGATGTTTTAGAGAGACAAATGGCTCTGCAGCCCCAGACCTCCCACCTTCCAGAAGATGTGCTAAATAGCACCAGCTTTAGTCACACACACACACACACACACACACACACACACACACACACACTGAGTCGATGCATGGCTTAAAAGCATAGGTTTCATTATATTTGCGAGTAAAGTTAAATTTTCCAAATGGAACCAAAGCTCTCATAAGTCAGGTTGTGGCTTTGAGGTTTTTATTTTTAGGGTTTCTTATCTTTGTATGCAGCTTTCTCTTTAGTTTCTATCAGCGTGTGCATTCCCATGCTCTAATCCTATAATTTAATGTATTTTTGGGTGTAATAATGATATTCTTGGGTCTACACAGCCTGTGTTTAGGGTGGGGTTTCCACCTCATGTTTGTACCTGTGTCACTCCTGTGTACAGCCCAACTTTACCTACTTTTTCCTTTACCTACAAGTCCAGCTGACTTTTTTTCAGTCTACCTGCAACTGCAGGCAGTGAGCCTTTGTATTTCTCGCTGTTCATTGCCAAGCGTAAACAATGCAGCTTGTGTATGTGACATTGTAATGACAAAGCGTTGGTGGCGGTGGCAGTTTTGTGATGCTGAGAGAAAGATGATGAATTGCAAATGTGGAGATGGTCAGTCAAGGAGAATTCCCAGAGCGCATCCTGAGGGGGGCTGAGGACTTCATGGTGTGTGAGTTCATTTAAAATTCCTGCTTTGTGTTTGAAAGCTGCTGTGTGACTCCTGTGGTGGGGAGAGGCGCGAGAAGTGGTCATCTGGTGTCATAGTTATGGAAATGCATTGACTGCTTGAGGCTTTGCAGGACAGGGGGCCAGTCTCCATCGTCCAGGCTTGTAAGTCCTGACACTGCTCCTGTTGTGACTGGAGCAAAGCCAGCTTTTTAAAAGACACAAACATTGAGTTCTTTTAATGTTAATATTAAAATTACATTCATGTGGACCCTTGTCCTCAATCTGACTTTGCCCTAACAAAACAGGAAAGTAATTGTAATCACTGATTGGTTTGTGTGGTCTTATGTCATAAGCTTCAGTTAATTGAAAGGCACAGTGTGCAGTGGAACAAAGGTTATATTGTAGAATTACAAGCCAGAGTTCGTTAGAGATCAAGTGGCCTCTCAGATACTCACCTTATTATAAAAATTAGACATTATACAAAGCAGAATTAAGCACGACGGTACAGGCAGACTGTGATTTTTTTCCACTGCACTTGGCTGCATTTTTGTTTTGACTTTTACTCCTATTAGTTTTCTTCTGTAGCTGAACACTGGGGGTGCAGAGTGTGTGTGAAGAAACAGTGTAGGGAGTGAAATTAACTGATTGATCATTATTTTAACTTTGCAAGTTATTTCCTTTCTCAGAACTTTGTTTAATATTTTGTCTTATGAAAAACTGAGACCCCATCATATAAATGTGTTTGGCCAATATTGACAAGTTGTTTTTTAAGTTGGATTACATCGGCATGATCATTTTATTCCTATGTACATAGGACTGACATTAACTGAAATTAAGCTAATGAACTAGTCTTACAGCAAAGCAGCAGAGTACCTCTTCTACGATGAAATATCTCCCTGCATGGCACTTTTGTGCAAACGTTGAGTTTACAACTTGGATGAAGGTCGTAGACCCCAGCTGAAATATGGCTTTCTAAATGACGTTTTACTACGAGGCAGTAGAAGAGCCGTGTATCTGAAACTTTGATCAGGACTGCATGAAGGAAGCAGAAGCTTTTTTTTTTTTTTTAAACCCATGTTTGTGTAGTTGTGTGTCAAGATCTGGCTCTGCTTCAGTGCACCACAGCAGGGAGGTCTTATGGTTTGGGTGGATCATGTTTAGTGCTCAGGGATGACTTCTCATGGCCTCAGTCCAGAGATATGATTTGGATGGATCCATGTAAACTTTGCAAGTAACTGACAAAAGAACAAAACCGTCAAAAGAGGCACACATTTTATTTTTGAGAACTTTATTTTGAAACCTGTTCTTACTTCCAGGATGAGTTTAGCAACAGTTTGATCTGTCATTATCTACGTTACCAGGATCTATTTGAAATGTAACCTTAAATGTTTACTCCCTGCTCATTAATATTGGAGTCGAAGTGACATGGGCCTTGACATTGACCCAGATGGGTTTTTTGAGCAGAGTTTAGATTGTGTGTGTCTGTATTTGTGGAGCTGTGCTTCGTATTCCCACTCACTGACCTGGAAGCAAATGACTGGCTTAGTGGAAGAAGCTCCTGAGTGAATCAGATAAAAAAAAAAAACATTTCCTATCCAGGATTGCAGCTACTCTGTGTCCTTATTGTGCTGTCCACATTGTGGTCATTCTGCTGCTAGCAAAGGGACATTCAGGCAAAGACGAGGCAGCTGCCATAGTGAGCTTGGTAGGTGAATGGCTCAGCTCAGCAGTGCACTGGCTTCTGGTCTGAAGACGACATCTATTCAGTGCTGTTTTTGTGGTATCGCTGGTGTACTGAATAAGAACGGGGCATTTGATTGAACATTGTATACAGTGCTCATTTAAAGTGTGCAGAGGAAATTGCAAGGATTATTTTCATCTCCTTCTGACATTAAATTTCTGTTATGCAAAACATTCTGCCTAAATTTTGATTACTTGATTACTTTGATTACCCCCCCCAGTGTAGTGTTCTCATGCATATAGTTTCCTTTTGCCTAAATGTTTCTGGTATTTCAACTCACAGCTGTTTATCATAAACATTATCCCGTGCCAGTGCTCAGTGGATGATATTCCCTGGTGCATGCTCCAGCTTGCCTTTGCAACAGATACCCTGCGAAACACCAGGTGAGATCTTGGTAACCGGTGAGTGGTACCACTGATACTGCTGATCACAAATCTATAATCGTAAATCTGTCAAGCACTCCTTGTGTGAGGGGAAATTACTGGGTGTGTTTGGAGTCAGACTGTGGAGAATCAACTTGTAAGTCTGGAATGTGAAGCATTCAAAGACAGACCAGAAGCTCCATGTAGTCCGGGGAGACTGTGACCATTAACGGCCATGAGAAGGTCAGCTTGTTAAAGTTTCTGCTAATTGAGTTTGTAATATTTTGTGACAGCAGCTGCAGTTGTTTTCATTTCAGTTTTTTTTTATGAACCCCATCACAAACATTTAAGTGTTGCTCTTGAATTCTTGTGTGATCCTTGATGATTTACTTTTACATTTTTACTTGCATCTAAATCAGATTAAATGAGTACAGCGCTTAGCTGAGACCCGGGTTTAGCATTAAATGCATATCTAACAATAGATGTGCGGATCTAAAAGCAAGCAAGGTAGGAATCAAAAGGAAGATGACAGAACACTAAAGTATGAATCAGAGGTGATAAAGGGGCCTTGAGCTTTTCTGAGGATAAATATTTCCAACAGTGCTATCAGCTGCCTTTTAATCTAAGCAAGCCGTTATTTGAGTAAACAATTAAGAGCTGATGTGTGGTAATACCAGAAACTTGTACAGATGTATTGTTAAATGCTCTAATCATTTTGGGTGACATATACTAGACTGTAGTTTTAACAGAAATCCCCCTTCTCCCTTTAACGGATTAAAAACCAGAGATCAGAGATCCTTTCCACCACAGAAGTGTAGTCAGAGGACTCACCAAAACCACAGCCTGTATCCATCCCACCCCTAACAGAGGTGTTTGGCTCCCGTATACCTCCAATTACCAGCTGTTTAAGGACTTCAAAGGAGCTAAACAGCTGGAAGCAGGATGTAGTGTGAGAGGTTGTGACCCTCTGGACAAGGAAATTGCTGGCATTAAAGGTGTAAGCGTTCTGGCACAACATCTTCAGTCAGTGTGGGAAAGATTTAGACAGTAGATGTGCTCACCATTGGATCCACAGTCATCATGGCCAAAGATATTGGTACCCCTGCATTTTTGTCATTTAACACGCCACCTCTCCCAGAAAACCGTTGCAGTCACAGACTTTATTTCTTTTGGTTGCATTGAAACAACACAAAAAGCCAAATCTGATCCATTCTGCACAGAACTCCAAAAATGGACAGGACAGAATTATTGACACCTTGAACTTAATATTTGGTAGCACACCCTTTGGACAAAATAACTGAAATCAGTCACTTCCTGTAATCTAAATTAGGTTTAGGCTACATCACGAAACTATTCCATCATTTTAGCTGTAACAAAAAATACTGGAGATGTTCTACATGGCCTAGCATGAAACACTCTCAGACAAAGTATCCCATTGCAGGGCTACCTAAAGTAGTTACACTGATCAGTGGTAGCTGCTGTCCTGGCAGGTCTTGCACCAGCTGTACTGTACTGTCAGCCATTATTCTGCTTGATATGTGCCGGCATCCATCGAAAGACTCCTAAAATAACTAAAGTCCCCTAACAGATGACCGCCTGAGCCTCTCGTGACAGGGGTCAGACAGGTTGCACACAGCAGCAGCATTTGCTGCTGTCCTCTGAGACATTAAATCAGTTCTGAAGCTATATGAAAGTAACTGGGTAATTCAGCTCACCGTCTGCCCTTGTTGGTGCTGAAGCATGTTGTTTTTTTTGTATGTGTAATGATGCTTCCCCTGCTGCTGAGGCAATGCAGTTGTTACAGAATTGCAAATGGAAAATAAAAAAGACTACAGTTGTTCAGACCAATATTACTTTACAGTTTCAAGAGTGTGCACGAGGCGGGACATGGCGCAGTCATGTAACCGGTTTCTGGTTTGGTGGAACAATGAGTTTCTTGCTGTGCCTTAAATTTGTCTGATGAATTAAGCGCCGGCTCTTAATGACAGAAGTATTTGAATCTCATCATGTCCCCAGTTAGAGATTTTTGTTGGCGTCTTCATTGTAAATGACTATTTGTTTTTCTTCACTATCCGATATTTGTGTTTTTCCGGTTTTAACGACTTTGTACTAGGGAGCTGGGTAAAGTCTACTTAAGAGCCAGGAAAAAAAAGTGTTGGTTTTCATTTTAGCCATTAAGTGAAGACTGGGAGAGGTACTAGTTTAGTTCGGCAACATCCCAGATAAGTTCTACTGTGGTGTGACTATTCCTCACCACTGTCTGAAAAGGGGACACATGCATTGCTGATGTTAAATGTCCCTCAGGCCTGGCAGAGTTTTAAACACAGCTGATCACACTCGGGGAGCACAAATGTGTGTCATGAGAACATTGCTGTTTGGTGCTTCTATTGAAACAGAAGCATATCGGTGGGGAAATGTGGGCTGTCTTGAGAGCATTCTGTCAGTGGTAACTACCTGTGTTATCTGTAGAGGCTGGAGTGTTCAGATGACAGGGTTTTGTAACTAGTTCACCCAGTGCATGTTTGTAGCTGGGTTAAATGAGAGGACTGTGTTTGCAAGAACGAGAGCAACAGTCGAAATCTAGATGAAGCTCGATTTAATTGTTCCTTCTGTCACATTATGTGTTATTTCAGTGGGTTGTGTAGCTATCTTCAGATTTGTCTGGTGTATTAATGTACTGTCCTGTTTTTTTAAATGAAGTTCATGAGTGTAGGAATGTGTGACCAGGTGTTTCCCACCTTGAGCACACATAACCTTGAGCAAAAAGTTTCCTTTCCTCAAATGATGAAAGCGACATGACAGTTTTGTCCTTAGGGATCTAAAGAAGAGCAGGTGGGGGTGAGGGCACTTTTTCCTTGTTCCTGTTCCAACACGCACAAGTATTTGTCAAATATGTGCCGTTACTAACAAAACAACCTTAAATTTACCTGTCACATATTTCAGGGATGGCAAAATCCCACAGTGCATAGAATGGAAATGTGATCGCCACCCCTCCAAAACGGTTTAAAATATCATCTGCACTGTTGTGAAATCAAGTGGTTTTGGCATAAATCAGAATGTGACATTTAATACTGTCACACTGGTGTTAAGTTCTAGTGAAGTCTTTCCCACCATAAATCCAGACTGTCTACCGGGGACAGAACCAAAGTGAAAACCTTTTCAGCTTTAATCAACATTTTTTCTTTGTGCTAATTTGTAATATCATGAGAACTGAAGACGTATTAGCCCGTCTCCAACAGTAACTAATACTTTTTATAGGCTTGGGTGGAAGCATATCTGCAGAACTCTGAATAAAAAAAATCAGCATTTCTCTTATGGGAATGAAACAGATGCTGGTAAAAGAAGAGGAAAAAACATTGTATAATATAAAATAATGTTTTTGGACATTTAGCATTTTTGTGTAGCTCTGAGTGGTGACTACAAAATGAAAGTGCTGCACCTTAATTCTCTTACCCTGAAAGCTGGATTTTATGCCCATCAGATGCTTAATGCTTTTCATGTAGTGACTGTTCACAACTTCCCCAAGTGGTGTTAGCTGTGGTGAGTTTCTGTGCTTTCCCCTCAAGTCTTCAGTCACAATAAACCCATTCTTCTGTCTGATCTGTGGGGGGATGGAATCTCCCGTGGTTATGTATTTCATTAAGGGCTTGTAACAGATGAATCCTCTGAGTCCTGCTGTCTTGTGCTCTTGTGCGGCACTTTGAAAATGAGAGGTGACCCACTTTGTATCCTCACACCGCCAAAATATGGGCAGCATTTTCCAGTCTAACTGGTGGCTTCCATTTATTTGTGCATGAAGCATGATAGCAATGATACAGGACAGAGACTGGGACACTATGCTCCTAATGTGGGTTTGCCTGGTATTTGGTCCAGAACATCTTTTCCAACACTGACATTTCTTCCTCATGTATTAATAAAGAGCTGATGATGGATTCTGTGAAGCAGCAGAATTCCAGCTGGAGAGGACATAATGTTGGGGACTTGTAGCCATTTTAACCTCGTTTTCAAATGCATTAAACTGTAATATCACTGTATTTCAAAATTGGAAAGCCATGTTTTTTTTATTCTCTGGGTCAGCCTCTGGACTGTCTGTTCTTATTTCTTAAAGCTTTTGTGGAAATCATGTTCAGAGCCACTCTGTGTTCTGCCATCTTTTTGATATAGGCAAAAGAAGCTTGATGATTCATTGTGCATTCTACTGCAAGAAATATTTTACTGTAAAGACCCCTGTGCCCTCCTTTTTATAAATTAAAAAGAATGTTCTTACTCCAGATTGAACAAGGAGCTGTATTGTTAAAACGTTGCCTAGATTTGTTGTCCCTGTTTATTATATGTTGGTGGCCTGTGTTGGACCACTCATTTGACTTTGCGCTCATGTAAGTTTTTTTTCTGAACAGTTGTTTATTTGCAATAGAAAGAGACAGATGGAAACACTGTAAGGCTTTGATGCAGAATTTTTTTTTTTTTTTTTTTATTTAAACAGGACTGCTCATATGAGAGGTAAATGTGTACAGCAGGGGCCTTTGTTGCACTCCAACAGTGTTAAAATATTTGTGTTCATTACAGCATATTGGATGACCAGCTGGCTCACACATTTCATGCCTGAATAAATGAGGCTGTGGTATAAAATCCAAGGTCACCACTCGATGGGTTGCCTTAAATGCACTGACTGAGGAATCGACATCTTCTGCTCCTCAAGCCCCTCGTGTCTGCTTGAAACAGCCTTAATTAACTTCTAGCATCTTTCACATCATATTAACATTGAAGCCACTGAGAACATTAGCAAATTCAGCTCAGCAACAGGTTAAAGCCCTATAAATGGCAGAAATGTCATCCATAAATACTGGCTGTTCAGCCTGTAAGAGAGGTTCTTGTGGGGCTTTATTTTATTGTGTTTACAGTTTTATGGAGGCTCTGAAGGCTTCACAGAGTCACATTCTGATGCAGTCAGGGCTAAACCACAATGGACATTTTGTTTCTCTCAAGGAATGACATTACATTGCCATTAAATTTTCATCTTGCACATATGAAAAAGGGGCAGTGGGATCACATAGTAAAGGACAAAAACACACCTCAAAGTAGCCCTTGGTGTAAAGTCTCTGCTAGCATTTTGAAAGCATGTTTGGGTGTCTCAATGGATCTCATTTCTTTTAATGAGTTCAGTGGCATTTCATAGTTTTGTCCCTCCTGATTTTCTTCTGTGGTGTTTTCCTTTGCCAAACAGGATTGAATGAAAGAGGCAATGAGCAGCAGCTTTATATGACGTATCAATGATTTCAACATCAAGCATTGTTCACTGCAGTACCAGTGAGGAGCGATGAGTGAGCAGAATGAAGAGGGGAAAGAGCAACATGAGGTAGAAAAACGGGGTTGGCTCCAGTTTATGTAACGCCCTTCGCCGTGCCTGTAGCAGCAGAGGGTTATGCTCCCACTCATCTGTGTCAGTGACACGCAGACAAACGGTGCACCCCAAAGGGTCTGTTCTAAAAGAAGGACACACATTAGGAGGTTGAACAGTCAGCGTGGTTAGTTACTGTTCTGTCCCATGTGTTGATGGTCCCAGGCATAGAACAGGACCTTGTTTGGAGCAGGCTGTCCACCCTAGAGGCAGGTAGATGGGGTTTAAATGTGCACTGTGGTAAAACTCCTGATTCTGAGAACAGATGACAATGACAGCACTATATGGAGGGTTCACTTCAGCTCTGAATAACTCATGTTCACTCAGGCTGTGGCTGTGCTCTTAAGCCCCTTTTCCACCACCTGGTACTGACTTGACTCGACTCGACTTGCTTTTGGAACTAAGTGCTTTGTTTTCCACTGCAGATAGTCCCTGCAGTGTAGCAGGTTGTCACAGCGACACCGCATGAAACTTCCATGAAGTCACTGGCCCACTGTGGCAGGTTCAGGTTCAAAGATGTCATAATTGTCAACCTAGGACTGTTATTATGCAATTTTATTACGTTTTAATTGTTTTTCAGGTGAGGAAATAACCCTGGTACTGACTTGACTCGACTCGACTCGCTTTTGGAACTAAGTGCTTTGCTTTCCACTGCAGATAGTCCCTGCAGTGTAGCAGGTTGTCACAGCGACACCGCATGAAACTTCCATGAAGTCACTGGCCCACTGTGGCAGGTTCAGGTTCAAAGATGTCATAATTGTCAACCTAGGACTGTTATTATGCAATTTTATTACGTTTTAATTGTTTTTCAGGTGAGGAAATAACTGAGTTTTTGAATATGTGGTCAGTCAATCAAAATAATGCCAATTAGAAATTGGCTCTGATGTTTTTGGAGATGTGATGACCGACATGACAAATAGCTAGCTCTACTTAGCAGGCATAGCTGGGGGCATTGTGCTCACTGTTATTATGCCATTTTATTACGTTTTTATTGTTTTTCAGGTGAGAAAATAACTCTATGGGCTACGTGATAAGATGTACAATACGGGGGTACCGTCCTGTGAGAAATGAAGCAGCACAATAAACCAGAGTTTAGTTATCTTTACTTTACTGTTGTGCGTTCCTTATTTCTCTGATGTTTTTGGAGATGTGATGACCCACGTGCCAAATAGCTAGCTCTACTTAGCAGGCATAGCTGGGGCCATTGTGCTCATATCACATTGTGTGTGTGTGTGTGTGTGTGTGTTTTGACAACTTCATGTCATTTAGAATTTCCTACAGGGACTTTGCTAAGGACTTGATGTACAACTTAGAATGAAGCAACTTGATGTGAAATGGAGGTTTATGATGTGTGCCTTCATAGACAATGTGATCCTCCACATCAGAGAGGTTGTTTCATAAATCCTCATGCAAAATTACTTTTGACAGATGATTTCTTTTTTCACACAACAGCAAAAGAGAGGCCACAAAGGACACAAATCATAGTATTTACTGTAAATTTCCCTTTCAGCTGCAGATTTCTATAATACAAGCCAATATTAAACATCAACATCATCAGTATAAATAATTGGAATTAAATAATTAATTTTCCAACTGTTTTCTTCTCTTCCATTCAGACTATGAACCATGGGAAATGTTGAGAGCCAGAATGGGGACCATGCCCTCTACAGTAACGAACATGGCTATTTGTCACGTAAGCACATGTCTCGGTCTCTTCGCATTTCCAACAAGCAGTCCAGACGCTCGCGACATGCTTCATCAGGGAAAATAGAGCACAGGAACTCGGAGACGAGCACCCGCTCAAGTAGCACCCCCAGCATCCCTCAGTCCCTGACTGACAGTGGCCTGGAACCCTTCAATGAGACTAATATCCTCCCAGATTTTGGAAGCCCCATTTGGGTGGACCGTGTGGCCATGAATCTACGGCCTGTGTCTTTTCACAGTGACTTGGCCAATCCGTCAGTGCACATGACTACAATGTGCATAACCCTACCTGGCCCCACTGCAGAGGAGCTGCAGGATGAAGATGAGTACACGGGCGAGGTCACGTATCTCCAGAAAACACAGGATGGCTCCAAGGAGACTGTCAGCTTCAAGAAAAAGCGGTCCAAATCTGCAGACATGTGGCGAGATGACAGCCTGGAGTTCTCTCTGTCCGACCTCAGCCAAGAGCACCTGACCAGCACAGAGGAGATAAGAGGCACAGCCAAGGAAAGAGACTTCAGTGACTTCAAAGGCCACCTGCGGCGTAGCCCGACAGTCTCCGCTGACAGGGCGAACTCCTTGGATGAGCTGTACAGCCAGAAGAGCCTTGCCCGCAGGCAACCCAGCGGCCGCTATGCCAAGTGGCACGAGGCCAACAGGGCTATCAGGGAGGGCGAGGATAAGATGCTCTCCCTGTCAGAGGAGGATGGGAGCACCTACAGTGCATACACCCTTCCCTGCCGGCGTTCCCACTGCCTGTCAGAAGGCCTGAACAGCCACCAAGCTACCATATGTGCCAGTATGCAGGGCAGGAGGGCGCAGACAATACAGGTAAAATATAGAGCAAGTTTACTTTGTGTTGACCTTTTACACCATTAATTCAAATTGAATTTTAAATGCGACACAATTCATAGAAAACAACAACTAATTTTCCCAGCCAGCATTATGTAAACGCTATATGTCTGTATGATGCTCTCTTAAGTTAGTAATATGTCAGGGTCCTGAACTGTTGAAGCTGTGTCTTTTGTGCTCCCTGGACAGACCATGAAAATCTGTACAGAATCTTAATGTAGTCTGGTGGCATTACTAATAAGGCGGCTCCCCTCATTCATTTCTTTCCCCCCATTTTGTCTGAGCGTTTTCTCTGCTGCATTCACCTCACAGATAATAAGCTGCTGAAACTGATGAGGTGTAAAAAGAAAGCTTGTGTCAGGGGAACGGTGTGTTGTTTCCTGATGAAACGGTTGCTTTTCCTGGGAGAGGAGACTGCAGTGGTGGGATGGGGGAGCAGAGTTTAAAGACACTCCCTGTTTTAAAATACTTCCATCTTTTGTTATGATAATGAGGTGAGAGCCCTGTGGAAGAGTGCAGCAGCAAAACGTGTATGGTGGCCTTGTCACTACGGGGCATCACCAGCCGTGTGAATGGAGGTCTGGAGCGCATGATTGTCACATGTGACCAGATGGAGATACCAAGCTCGGTGCAGCTCCCTTCATCTCCCCTAAGCATTTGGCCACGTGGGTAGGAGGGGGCAGAGACTCTGGTGCCACAGGAAAGGCAAACTGTAGTCAGTAGATGCTTTGTTGTGAGTAAATAAATTTGAGCAGAACCTCAGGATTAAGGACCCTACAGACTCGGGCCTCTGTAGCCACAGATTTGCAACATGTTTACAGTGGCTCTGTCCTCTATCTACAGAGACAGGCTAGTTGTCAGTCAGGGTAGGAGTTGTTAAATGTCTGCCTTGCCAGTGAGGAAGAAACTGTGGATGCCACACTATCTCACCTGTCTTGTGCTTCTGTTGCGACGTAGGATGTCACAGCTGGGGAGGGCAGTGAGTACGAGGACAGTGGAATCGATGGGGTGACAGTGGAAGCAGAGCACCAGTCCCGACGCTATAAGACCATGTCGGCCTCCTTTTCCGTGTGCTTGGCGCATGGCAGAGGCATGTTCGCCGGCAGCGACAGTGGCAGCAGCAGTGGCGGTGGGGCCAACGAGTGTGTACAGGGTGTGTATGAGAACTTTCGCCAGGAACTGGAGATGAGCTCCTGCCAGACAGAGAGCTTGGAGGAGGCGGGGTCTGCCCTGAGTGATGAGCAGAGCAGTATGAGCTCCGCCTACCAGTCTGACCCATTACTCAGCATCGCCCAGGGGATGGTGCGCAAAGCTGGCAGGCTTGCCGTCAAGAACTTCCTCGTACATAAGAAGAGCAAGAAAGTGGAGTCAGCCACGAGGCGCAAGTGGAAGAGCTACTGGGTGTCCCTGAAAGGTTTATGTCCTCAGTGTGTCCATAACATTTATTCTCAGAATCTGAGTCCATACACCCCAATCACTCACACTTCTGATGATTAGTTTTTTGCTGACATACAGTAGCTTATGCAGAAATACTTACAATCTAACCTTCAAATAGGCTCAATACAAGTCAAGCATGACACAAAACACATCAGTTGTTATGCCACATGAGTGGGCAAGGAAGCAAGTCAGTATTCTAATGATTATGATGCCTCCCTTGCTGATAAGCAGACATGCTGCACTTCTTAATGTTGGCCACTGGAGTGCAGAATTAAATTGCATGAGCAAATCTGGCTTTTAAAGAACAAGTCAGCATCATCGTTATGCTTTCCTAGAGACTGGGACCTGCAAATGTAAATAGTTTGTTTTGGTTTTCCAGGTTGCACTCTGTTCTTCTATGAGACTGATGGCCGTTCAGGGATTGACAACAACAGTATCCCCAAGCATGCCATCTGGGTAGAGAACAGTATTGTCCAGGCTGTACCTGAGCACCCCAAAAAGGACTTTGTGTTCTGTCTCAGCAACTCCCTGGGAGATGCTTTTCTGTTCCAGGTAAAACAGGCTTTGAATGCCATATGGTCTGTGAGTAAGTGCAAATTCTCTTGTGGGTAAACATTATCTCGCCCTGTATGAACTGTCTTTACATGCCCTCATTCTCATTTGCTATTACATATAATTAGCAGTGAATCAACACAGCATAAGCAAAACTGTATTTTGAATACTGAGGAGCTGGTGTGCTGTTTAACCTCTTGACCTTTCGCTGTCTGTCCCTACGCAGACCTGCAGCCAGACAGAGCTGGAGAACTGGATCACAGCCATCCACTCAGCATGTGCCGCCGCCATTGCCCGCCAGCACCACAGAGAAGACACGGTGCGACTGCTCCGCGCTGAGATCAAGAAGCTGGAGCAGAAGATAGACATGGATGAGAAGATGAAGAAGATGGGAGACATGCAACTGTCTGCTGTCAGTGACTCCAAGAAGAGGAAGACTATCCTGGATCAGGTAGGTTTCATTCTACTCTCTCAAGCCAGAGTAGAGATTTTTAGTATTATCCTGGTTCTCTGTGGAAGTCGGGGAATAGCAAGCAAACTTAGAAAATCTTTTTTTTTTTTTTTTTCCAAGTTTTATACATTTATTGGATGAAAGTAACGCTTGTGTTGTATCAACTATTTAAAACCTTTCTAATCTAATAAGCAACAACAAACCAGGTGGTATTAATAAAAGGCCGTGGACAAGCTATGTCGGTCACTGCTTTAGTGAAGTAGCAGAGAAACTCACATTCTAGGCTTATTACATCAACACTAGAACTGTTGCCATCAGACTCACACTATTGATTTTTGTGACTGTTGATACAACTGTTAAACCTCAAAGAGCAGCAGATCTGTTTCTGGATGAATGTTCGCCTCATTTAAGAAGAAAACTGCTGTAGTACTGAAGATGTTTCTCATACTGGTCCACAGTTTGTGAAAATGACAAGTATTATTTTCAGAACATATTCAAATTATATATCGTTATCTTAATTACAAGTATCACATGCAAGTAGGCATTTCAGTATCGGTTTTTCTAATAAAAAGAAACAGGAGATTGCCAAAGAAGCAGAGACGGGCATGAGGAGATTAAGTAACATCTCACAGTATCATCCGCTAGAGGCTGCTGACACATCTTTTGGCCACTGGATTGGTTTTTTTTTTATGTGTTGTTGGCACCAGCTGATAGCCTGCCATTCTGTCAATTAATTTCAAAGCTCATATTGTCTTTAATAGGTCTGTTTACAAAGAAGGGAGCTCAAATGCCTTTTGTTTAGTCACTTTGGTGGTGCTCTGTTGGAGCTGTGTCAGGTTTCACATTGTGCAGAGCTGAATGGATGTAGGCCTGCTCCTTAGAAAGCTGAATGCTCCCAGCCTCTATCTGCCAGTGGAATGCGCAGTATTGTTTCTTGCTTGTCTCTGGGCAACTTGGCACCGATATAGAGCCCTCTGCCCTGGCGCTGGACGCCTCTTCAATACACCAGTGTAGGACTGCGACTGGGAGGGGATGGCCCAGTAAATAATTACAATATCCTGCTCTACTGCCCTAGTAAACGCCAAACCATTAGGCACCGAAAGCACAGATTGGCAAAACCTTGAGCAAAGTCATAAAAGAGCTTCTGGGCGAGAGGAGGAGATGATCTTGATCTTGGTCTAAAGTTGACAATGATGAACAATTAACTGGATGTGTTATTGTGTCCCTCACAGATCTTCCTGTGGGAGCAGAACCTGGAGCAGTTTCACATGGATCTATTCCGCTTCAGGTGCTACCTGGCCAGCCTCCAGGGCGGAGAGCTACCCAACCCCAAACGCCTACTGGCCTTTGCCTCTCGCCCCACTAAGCTGGCGATGGGCCGGCTGGGTATATTCTCCGTCTCCTCCTTTCATGCACTGGTAAAGATCCCCATGTTGTTTCGTCATGTTTATTAAATACCCTATTTTTAATCTGCATTTATCAAGTATCGTCATGATGCACTTTTACATAACATCATATGTTAGTATATATTTACATTTTTATGCATTTAACTGGAGGCTTCATAAGTGTGATTTTTAAATCAGTGAGTATTTGAGGCACCAACGTCTAAGCTCAAGTATACTGTAGCAACATAAACTGCAGCTGTTGGAAGGATGAACCCTGTGACCTGTATGTCCCTAAACACTTGTTGCCCTTATATTTAGAGCTTCCTCAGGTTGTTAGCAGAGAAAAATACCATCTCCCCAAAATATACATTGGTGTCTTTTTTTTTCCAGAGATGTATTGGTGGCTACTGTGGTACTTTTTTCTCTTCACCTTTTTTAATGTTTCTGAAGAATAGTGAGGAAGGAACTGTGAAAGCCGCTTCCAATGCCCAGCACGGAGAGCAGGTGCTGCAGAGCAAGTGGGTGTTTGAGCTGTGAGATCGCAGGGTGGGACGCCGACCAAAAGAGACACTTTCTAACAGCTCTCCTCTTAACTCGTTCTGCTCTGATTTGCTTATCTCCACTTCAGTGAACACCTGTAGCAGCATTATGTCCAAAAAGGGCAGAGAACAAAAAGACTAAATGAGTGCCTAGGTTGAGGTTAGCTAGGTTAGTTTATTTTTCCAAGACATTTTACTCTTGCTGCTTCACAGATGGCAGCTAATCTGTATGTTAAGCATTTATCACAGTAAGGCACGTGACCCCCCTTTCTTCATTTTGTTTAACCAGTCAGGTAAGAAGTTCTTCATATTTATAGCAGCAGCCAATAATTTAATCTCTGTCTTGTTCTCGAGTCCCTTCAAGGGGGTGTTTCTTTGGCTTTTCAGTTTTATAGCCACTTTAAACCCATGTTGGGTTCTTATGCTGTAATGCGTTTATAAACCCATTAAAGGTTGCCGTATTTTTGCTAAATGTGATGTGACTTGAGGTCAGACAGATTGTTTATGTCCCATTTGGTGTGTCTGACTGAGCTGTTATGTTTTTGCAGGTGGCAGCTCGCACAGACACTGGAGTGAGGCGGCGAACACAGGCCATGTCTCGTTCCTGCAGCAAGCGCAAGAGCAGGTTCTCCTCCCTCTGGGGTCTGGACACTACCTCAAAGAAAAAGACAAAAGCCCATCCCACTATCAACCAGGTCATTTTTAAGTTTCAGAACAGTTTAATCAAACTGTTTTAACCACACTAAGGCTTTACTGCCTTTTCCTCAAGGATTTATCATCCACGTTTCCGCTTGAGTAATTATGACCCCTTGACAATTTTGTCTCTGCAGGTCTTTGCTGATGGTGAAAAGCCATTGAAAAAGTCTGTGGGTGGCATATATGCTGATCCTGCTAAGGAACACACAGTAAGGAGGAATCGCTCGTTTCTTGTTTCCCCAAGTTGACAGTGTGGGCCAGAGTTAAAGCTGTTACAGCTGCAGCCCAGAGGCTAGAACAGTTACTCGGGCACTGGAAGTTGTATTTTTTGTTGTAAAATAATTCCTTTTAAGCTCCTGTACAGTAGCGTACTATAGTCCTTGGAAGTGTATTGGAATGGCTCTGCAGGTGTATTAACAGTAGCCATTTAGATGGGATGAACCAGAATTTGGCGAAATTATTATTATTATTATTATTTTTTTTTTTTTTCATCATCAAACTTTGCAACAATTATTTTTTTTTTATCATCATCAAACTTTGCAACAAAACATAGTGAATTTAATCTGACTGAATAAACCTTTTAATGTTTTTGAAGAAAAGTGAGGAAGGAACAGTGAAGAGCCTTCCAAGACCCAGCACAGAGAGTGACATCTGGGTCCCTGACCACCTCACCCCTTCCTGGGTGTGTCTGCCAAACGACCAGCCGGTGCTAACCATAATCCAGCCAGGGGAGTCGGCACTGTGTGTTCTGGAAACCATCTGCAAGGTAACGGCGTCCAACCTCGAGACCTGGTTCACGTTTAACTCCGATGATGTTTGCATGGCAAAGGCATAAAGCCATATGCACCTAAAGACATATGCATGAGACTTTTGAAATTTAAAGCTACTGTCTGGCCTCTTATGACATCATTTAACTAGACAGTGGCAGCTTTGTAGAGTCAGACAGATGAAAAAAAGTCTGACTTTGTTGTAAAAGATTCAAATCTCTCATTGTTATCATGCTGGGTAAAAATCCTCTTTTTGCCCTTATCCTGCAGGCTCACCAGCTCGATCCCACCAAGCACTACTTGCGACTCCGATTCCTTATTGAAAACCAAGTGCAACTCTACATTCCCAAACCAGAGGAGGACATGTGCGACTTGGTACGTAACCATCTGCTTGAACGTGGTCTTGTGCGTCTGATTTTTCAAGCTCACTAAGATCAATTAACAGGTTTAAACAAATGGTAGTGATCAGACTGGAATGTGTGAGGAATCACAATAAGCAGAACACTACAGAGTGCAAGTGCAGCTACGCTGTGAATTATTCATAGGTTTTGCATTTTATTTTTTTCCTTTGGATTGCATGTTTTCTTGGAGAACTGCCTGTCTGGAAAGGACCCTTGCACCAAAGCATCAATTTATTCATGGCGACTCGTAATAAAAATATCTCTAGTGACTTCTGTATTTACATCACGTAATCTTGACACATCATAGACCATTCCAGCATTAAGAATCTCTGCTAGAGCTGCTGGGTCTAAGAATACAGAAAATTAACACTCTCTTTCCATGCTGTCAATAATCCACCCACCAGAATATGAATATAGTAGGACTTTATTTCATGATTTATGTAATGACTTCCTTTTTGTTCTTCACAGCTTTACAAAGAAATTGAGCTCTGCTCCAAAATAACAAAAGTAGTCCAGTTTGACAGAGATGAATCCTGCATGATTGGCTACGGTAGGACCCATTTAAATGATCCTAGACTGATGATAATGAGGTTGTTTTAAGTTTAAATGCTATAATGAAGTCAGTCATTTCATATGGGATGTGGTTGTTCTAGGTGTAATACGTTTATTTCAGACCTGTTTGTACTGTGTTTTCTATGAGCCCCTCTTCTCTCCCTCCTCCTCTTCTTGCTGATCTGTCTGTTCTTCTCCTCCTCCAGGTTTCTCCATTTCAGTGGTGGAGGAGGACGGAGTACAGCAGCTCTACATCACTGATGTGAAGGCAGGCGGATTGGCCTTTGCCAAAGGTTCATTACCCATTATTTCAAACCAATGAACTCACTTCAGAGTCGTTCACTCTGTGTCCCTACAGCTCAGCTGATGAGATAAAAATGAAAAGAATCTGGGGTGCATCAGCCACTTTTCCATTCTTTTACATGTTGTCAAAAATGGAGCATTTTCCCTATCAAAGGTCAATAGACAACTTTACTGCTTCTCTTTTAGAGATGCATTAGTGCATGCTTATTCGATAGACAGGGAAGGTTTCGGAGAACACAGCAGTTCTCAAGGGCACTGATTACTATAATCATAACCACACTGCCTCTCACTGGCCTTAGTGAAGAACGAAGCTGAACACGACACCTCACCACAGATGCTTCACGGTGGCACCCCTGAGTGATTTCAAAGTGTCCTGCTGGAGTTGTCATATGACAGGTAGAGCACATGCAGCGATGGTTCACAGCAAACAGTGAGATACCTGCACAGAGAAATGCTTGTGGAAAGACAAAGGGAAAAAAATGGCTCTGCGACAAAATGGTGATTAACAAAGTTGTGTTGTTAGTTGGTTTTCATTTCAACATCTTAATTAAGAATTTAATGGTCAGTTAACACTAAAATTGAGAGATTGTTGTTACCATCTCATTAGAGGAAGTCAAAAATGTTTAAGATGTGTGACGGGCAGTAAAGTGAATCAGCGCTGATGGTGTTCTCACTATGTAGGTCTAAATGCAGGGGATGAAATACTTCAGCTCAACGGAAAAGACTCTCACAGTCTGAACTTCTCTGACATGAAGGTGGCATTCTCTCAAGCATCACTGGCTTTGACGGTCAACACCCTGCCTTCTGTGGACCGCCGTCAGCTCTGCTTCTTGCCGCCACGCCGCTCAGATGCAGAGGAAGATCTCTACACTGACATCTTTTCCCAGAGTCAAGGTGATGTAGGAAATCAGCTTAATTATGAATCTGAGGGCTTTTAATCTAAATTATTGCACACCAGTTTAACTATTCATCCAGTGAGTTTGTTTTAGTCAGGAGTAATAACAAAGGTTCCTCTTTGTGACCTACTAAGAAGGAATTATTACCTTTATGTGAGGTATCAAAGAATTTTGGATAAAGTTATTTTTAATTCAAGCAGCAGGCAGATCAGCAGTATAAGGGAAGGTTGCTACTTGTGTATTGGAGGAGGATGGCTGTTGGGTCGGCATGGAGATCACACACCTGAAGGAGTCATTTAAATTCTATTATGGCATTTGCTTAGTCATCTGATGTATGGACGTGTATGTCCAGTGTGAGGAGTGTGGTCAGGCGGTGTCTGAGTAGTAGAAAAGTTTAACATAAAAACTCAAATTCCTACAAAGCATGTCCAGTGTATTAAAGCCATCACCTGCTCATAGTATGGTCAAGTTTACCAACCATGCTGGTCTGTACTCACATTATACCAGGGACTTAAAACTAATGATGACCCCCTAACTATAGACCACTAACATGAGGACCACTGCTGTGGGGGGGGGATAGACTGGGTGCTCTTTTAACCCTAAAAGTCGCATTTGGCTTTTATAAACTATAGTAGATATTTGCATGAATGTGATTCACAAATGCTAATTAATACCTGGAAATGTCTTGAAACTTCATTATCGAATGCACGATCAGGGCCGCAGACCACCAGTTGAAAACCCCTGCTTTATACCAGTGGTTATTAAAATGGGTTAGAAAAGCAAATGCATACAAATCTCAGACTTTGCTTCTTCTTTTATTATGAACAGACTTGTCACCAGAGTCCTTAATGACACCAGCTTCATTTATGCAAATGAGGTGAATCTACTGGGTCCTAATTAGGGAAGCTAGGAGGCTCTCAGCCATGTGTTGCTGCCCCACGTTGTAAATCATTTTGATAAAATCAGCATGTCTTTGATAAAGGCCTTAAATCTTCAGGCACTGACATTATTTCTTATGTACCTTCTAGTGCTTGTGAACAATACATTCATCCGATTTAAACTAAGAAATGGTGTTTCACGAAGCTCATACATGACTGTTGCTTGTTATAGAGGAGATCCTGGACGACGGGGTGGGACTGTTGCTGGAGAGCTCAGGAGACAGCCTGGATGATGACTCCGAGATCTTCAGTGAATTTGACAAGTACAGAAAGGTAGGCACAGTTGATTTAGTATCATCACAGAAAAGACCTGACCGCACGTCTTTCATGTGATGTGCTCGCTCCCCTGCTTGTTTAATGTTTTTGTCCCTCACCACAACCCTTCAGCTCGGTGTTATTATGACAAGAGCACTTAAGAACAGTTTGCTTCACCCCAGTTTGAGGCACCATCTGTTCCTGGCTCGTTTGTTCTTGTTTAGGAAAGCAGAGCAGTGTCCATGTTTATTTTATCCAGGTGGTAACCCTGTGCTTCTCAATACAAATCTCTTTTTCTTTCATGACAAAGCTTCTGATATAATCAGACCTAGGAGAGCACCATATTAATATATACCTGCATTGAATGAGGTGTATCTTGTGCATTAGAGACGAGGTGACGTAGTCGTTTGAAAGTAACAGCCAAGATAGATGGGTGTTAGACTAAGCTTGCATTCTAATTGCTTGATTATATGTGATGATTAGGATCAGGTAGTGTATTCATTTCAATTTTAATTGAATATACACTGCCTGGCCACATTAATGTCTCTGTGTTTTTATCCTCCACAGTTACATACATGATACCTTTCAGCTATGACCTCCATAATAAACATAATTGAATTTATATATTTGACAATTTCACCAAAAATGGAAACATCCTGAGCTTCATAAACACAGATGTTAAGGCGGAAGTGTTGTATTGAAATACATACAATTATACAGGTGGGACTATTTAATGTGGCCAGGCGGTGTACAGACCAACTACAAAAGAAAACACAGAGCAGCAAGGAGATAAGAAAAAACCCTTTGTTTTGCTATTGAAGTGCTTTGGTTAACAAAGCGACTCATTCTTCTCACACTGAGTGAAAACAGAATCTCAGATTTAAAGAAAGCATTTTTTAAAGCAGTGGCATCTTCTCTCTGCAGCTGGTTCATGTCAAACACAACTGGGCTCCTGCTCATGGAATGGAAGCATGATAGCTTCTTGTAGACGAGGTGATCTCGTATCAAAACACCTAATTGATATGCAATTTCTTATTGTACCATTTACAATTTAGGGCTCATTGGAAGAATTGTGAGATCCTCAGTCACCCCATTTGTCCTTCAAATCATAGACTTGTCACATTGCTACTATATCTGTTCTCTCTTTAATACACAGATTTATCATATCCCTTAATAAATAGTAATTAGGATAATCACATATGGACCCAGAGACTTAAGGTACTCAGTCTCTGAGTACCTTAAGTCTCTGGATGTTGTTGGGCTGTCTTGGTTGACATGCCTCTGCAACGTTGCATGGCAGTCGGGGACAGTGCCTCTGGACTGGCAGACCGGGGTGGTGGTCCCTCTTTTTAAGAAGGGGGACCAGAGGGTGTGTTCCAACTACAGGGGGATCACACTCCTCAGCCTCCCCTGGAAAGTCTATGCCAGGGTACTGGAGAGGAGAATTCGACCGATAGTTGAACCTTGGATTCAGGAGGAACAATGCGGTTTTCGTCCTGGCCGTGGAACACTGGACCAGCTCTATACCCTCTTCAGGGTGGCGGAGGGTTCATGGGAGTTTGCCCAACCAGTCCACATGTGTTTCGTGGATCTGGAGAAGGCATTCGACCGTGTCCCTCGCAGTGGAGCAGCTCTCAGTCAGACTGTGTCAGTGTTTGTGAAGTGGACA
>NW_018128010.1:314751-333221 GCF_001952655.1 Monopterus albus | reverse complement strand
TTGCAAACCAATGATGGTAAGATGATGTCATGGGGTAGGACTGGATAAGTCTGACTTCTTCCTACTCCATTCAAGCATGTACTAGGTATAAGCAAATTGATATTGGATTAGCATTTGTTGGATATGTGTAAAATTATGTGTTGACATATCAACTGTCTTTACATGCTTGAAAGAATAAATCAAATCAAATCATTATATTACAGTGCTTGTTTAGGTGGTGTTTTATCCTGGTAAATTGTGCCTGTTTCCATTTTTGCTAAATCTGGTGACATCCCTTCTGTTTGATGCTAGTTGTTTGAAGATAAACCGACTAAGCCGCAGACATCTGTTGTCTTTTCATAGTATTGAAAGTATTTGATGAATCAGTAACAACTTTAAAGTTGAGAGATGAGTGAAGATTTATGACTTTATATCTGAAATAAGGTAAGGACGTCTGGATTTGCACCGCCAACTCTCTTGACAGTGTTTGGCAGCTGATCCACTATTTGGTGGCCGTTTGGTGTTTCCACAGTCAGTAAGAACTTCAACAGACTGAGTTTTGTTTCCACAAATAAGGATGTCGTGGCAGTTTTCCAAGATGGTTCTTAATTTTAGAGTAAGTCTGGTACTCAATTGGCCTTCTACAGAAATGTTTAGTTTCATGTGATTTGGAACAGAGACGCACTTCTCTGACATTGCACTAAGGGGGAAAATTTCATCACAAGACTTCTGTATGGTTAAAAAAAAGCAATTTTAATATGGGCTCTTTTATTTGTTCTGGGATGTTTAAGCTGGTCACATTGTTTAGTTGTTAGTGCCAGACTCTGGAACTGATTTTCACAGTGAAAACTTCTTCATAGATAAGGTAGTGATGCCAATTTCTCCACTGGCTGTAGGCTTAAGCATGCACTGCAGCCATGAGACATTTGTACAGTTCACAACTCTGCTGAATAAAAAGCAAACTGGGAACAGTAGATAATTACTGTAAGGAAGAGGACACACCAGAAAAGAAAGTCAAGCAACTTGTCAAGTAAAGCCCCTTTCAGACATGCACTGGAACCCTGAAATTATCTAGACTTTACCCAGGTGAGCTGTATTTGAGAAGGCAAATGTCCACCTGGACTATACTCTGCCAGCTCCCTAGTACAAAGTCTGCATAAGGTCCAAGTGAGCAGCGTATAGTTTAGAGTATTCACACGGAGCTGGTGGGAACGTTGGTAACATTCTATTATGTGACTGACTTGAAACTGGAAGTAAACAAACATCTGATGGTGAAATATGAAATGAGGATATCTAACTGCAGTGAAAATGAGTTTCGGGAACTTTTGACATTAAGAGCAGAATCATGAGACCAATTGGCTATGTGATCACGTCATGTTGCGCACCCTGTACGCTTCACACAGGTGTGTCAACCACGCATAAACCAAACTGAGCATTTCCAACGGGTGAGAATGTGTCTGACATGGACTGTCTCCCAGTGTGTGCTGCTGCAGGCATACAATGGAGTTCATGTGTAAAAGTCCTGGAATCTGCTCAGGGATGGAGAACACAGACGTGTGATAATATAGTACCTGTAGGGGTATTTTTCTGTGAGTGATCTGAAAAAGTGCATCTCCTGAGCTCAAAGCAACTCAGTCCTTTTTTTTTTTTTCCCCTTTCTATTAAATATATTTTGTCATGTTGGAACAATTTGCACTCTCCATTTTCTTCCTGCAAAAACTCCCACAGGAGTTGTTCCTATTTTCACCCTTCTTTACTACCCCCTCCAAACATTCTCCCCCTTTTCCTGAAATTCTGCATTATATTCTACTGTGGTGTGGCTCCCCGCAGCCAGTCCTGCTCCACGGCAGCCTTGAAGAGGAGACTCCTTCCCTCTTGCTCCTTTGCGTTTTCCCAGGCCTGTAGGATTATCAAGACTCATTTACAGTGCTACTGGAGTTGGCCTGCTCTTCACACTCACACTGTGTGCCTGTGTTTACCCAGCCTGTAGAGAGAGAGAGAGAGAGAGAGAGGGAGAGAAAACGGCACGGTATCAGTGACATAACTACAGCAGACTCTGAAAGCGAAAAGAAGGGGAGTTGGAAGGCTGTAAGCACTGGTGGGCGGAGAGGAGGTGGCAGAGCAGCTTCGCTTATTCTTCATCACAAGCACCACAGCACCTTCTTTTTTTTAAAGAACAGAAGTACAACAAAAGGGCTGAAAAATGTGTAGGAGAGGAGCAGTGTAGACTTGACTCTTTCCAAAGCCTGGAGTCTGTTTCTCACTGGCACTTTGGCGCTGACTGTCCACCTGCACCCTGCTATGTCCGTCCTGAAATGGAGCAAGCACAGGAAGCGCTCCTCTGACTCCATCTATGACATGCTTCATCTGGTGAGATTGCTGTCTTGTATCCCTTTTGTTTACCTGACTTGTTCTTGATGCTGCTGGGATAGATGATCTTCTGTTGTTTTATTCCAGTGAGTAAAACACCTTTCCTTGACTGTGTTTGTTTGACACCTCCTTTGTGCTGCTACCGACAGCAAACGGGAAGCTGTGAGTCACCGTTGTGTTGCAGAATTACCCCATAATCACTGGAGTGCTCCACAAGATGCCAAAATAAAACCATGCATGTAGGAGCAGGGTCTCTGCAGGTCAGACCCCAGATGATTTGGCAAAAACTACACTGACTGCTGTTACAGTGACACTCTTGGCTGTTGCAGAGTTCTCTCTGTCACCTCTAGCTGTGATCTCAGGCTTATACCAGTTTCAGGGGGCAGACATTCAGTCTCTTGCCATCATCAGTGATTTTGTGCTTTGAAACTGTTTTTAATCTGCATTTCATTTGTTAGGTAAAATTCTCATCTCTGGTATCTCACAGCATTTTCCTCTGTTATCCACACATTGTTCTTTTCATGAGATATTAAAAGCTTTCATCCCCCTGCCCCCTCCTGTTCTTTCTCTTCTCTTTGCCATAACATGACTGTCCATGGGCTTGAAGCTGTCATGGTGTTAATTGGCCTGATTGTGACTATGACTGGACTGTGACTGTCTCATTGGGCTCAGTCGAACTGGGTGAACTAAGCTGATTAAATGGGCAGAAGAAATGTGATTTGCAGATCTTTCCTCCCAGTTTTTTCTGTGCATGACATTTTTCTTTCTCTGGGTTCCAAACCTGATGTGTGATTGTTTATCTAACTTCGCTTTCATACTACAGTTGAACCTGCATTTGGTTGAATATACAGCGCACACCAGTAAAGTACCGCAAGAATGAATACAGACGTATTGTCTTGAGCAGATCTCAACTGACAGGATCTTTAATGCTGACTTTTTCTGGTGTACACATTATACTACGTCCCACACGCCATTAGCAGTAAATTAACAAGGGTTGTTTTGGGCATTTTCACTAGTTAAAACCATTCTCTAGATCCAAACACTTTTGAAAATAATTACATGACTTAATCAGAAGTGACAAAATTCAAGCTCTTCCCCAACAGAGGTAACTATAAAAAAAAAAGCACCAGTACATTGCTGTAAAATGCATTTTACAACTTTAATTTCCAGACACTGTAGCACTTTCCAGCTGCTGTTCTGGGTGCTTGATTATTTAGGGAACATTGTCAAGACTGCCTCACATATGAATGTGTCTGATTAGATAACAATGCTGATAACAACTGTCATTTGCAAAGCTGCATGTGAAGATCTGAGTGTCACTGGATAACACGTTGTTCCCTCGTTCTTTACGCATTTTGCTTAACTTTTTTCATAATTTAGTCGATGATAGAAAAATAAAATCTATCATGTGGTTAGACCAGTATCTCAGGTCTTAATTAAGACGCATGACGGTGTTCCTTCTGCAGCTGTGTGGGGCTGATATTGTTTTTCAGAGGAGCTTGTAGGTGTGACAGATACATTGCTGGGCTATAAAAATCCTTGTATTGCCAACTAGAGACCTCTCACCTCTCTGTTACAGACTCTGTGGTGCCAGTACCTGCTTGTAGTTCCTATTATTTGGTCATAACTGTTTGCGCCCCATGACTCTGTTCATCTTTATGTATTATCTAGTTTAAAATATAAAGTGTTGGTTCTATTAAATTCTTTCTTCATAAAATGTTTTTTTTTTTCCTATCTCCTTTGTTTGCACTGATGTTAAGAGAAATTACCTTTTTGTTGGTTGCGTTAGTGAGGCCGTAGCCTGTCGTGAGCAAAGTATTAGTTCAGCCATGGAGGCTGCTGCTGAGTGGGGTCTATTTTTGTCCAAAATGACAGTCTAATGAACATCAGTGCTGGTCTCCACAGCAACCTATACTCTATGTGGACAAACAAGCTGGTATGTATATTTTGATTCTGTCAAAGAGATTAATTATTATACTACTGATCCATCAGGAGGAGGAAAATATCAGTGAAAAGAGGGATGTGAGTGAAGGAGAGGGAGGTGGAGAGTCATTGTCATGACAGACTGAAAATAGACCAAATTAGTGCAAATGTTTTTAAGTGCTGCCTTTTTCTGCAGGCTTGTTCCCTGCGCAGTCAGGAATCTGTATATCAGTAGGTGGAAAGTGACACCTGCAACGTAATAGCTGAGGTGCTACTTCTGTGCAGTTGGATCGATATTTGGATATTTCCTTGTAGAACTTCAGGTTGAAGTTACATAATTTATTCATGTTTTTCTTTTCTGCTCCTCTCCTTTTTTTTTGCAGAGTACAGAGCAGGTTGCTTCTTTCTGCCGCAGTCTCCATGACATGAATCCCTCGGAGTGTGTATCCTCTTCATCTAGTCCGGACTCACCCTTCCCACCTCCTGCGACTCCCCGACAGCTCTCCGATGCTGACAAGCTGCGCAAAGTCATCTGTGAACTCGTGGAGACCGAACGAACCTATGTCAAAGTCGGTACCACTCATCTTTGTGAGCGTGCATGTTCCTCCTGTCCCTCGATCTGTGTTTCTGTCTGCCTTTGGGTTGTTTTAGCCCTGGGCATCACTTATTCCACATGAGCAATTCATATTTATGTCTGTCCCCGGAGATACAAGGGGGACACAGCTGTGTCCTTGCCAGGATATTACCTAATTCTTTTTCTGCCCAGCGGAATAACTGGGTTGGAGAGGGCATATAATGGAATGATGTCAAGGCTATAGAAACTGTTATGTTGTATTGTCAAAAGCCTTAGGCCACCATTAGATTTATTGTTTTAGCAATGTTATGTAAAGCAGTAAAACTAATGGTAGCCTATAACGCACAGTACTGCACTTCGTTACCACGAGAAATTGCATGATACATGACTGCTAGTGTGTTATACAACCTTCAGAAGGGGACAGTTTCATTTTGGTGGATTTTGCAGTTTGTCAACATCAAATAGATGTGTGTGGGGCAGTTCAATAAATGAGGGACATTAATTATGTAGTAACCATCTACAATCCTCAATGCTACAAGGTTGGTCAAATATGTTGTGTGTACTGTAGTAATAGTACCTTCAGTGAAAGTACTGCAGACAGTACGTTTAGTGAAAGTGGTGAAGTTACAGTATCCTCAGTGAAGGTACTGTAGTAAGCGTACCAATATATATATATATATATATATATATCACTCAAGGTACCAAGAGACCAAACCTTTCATAGTTCTTAATATGTATTTTTAATCAATCTGGGCACAGGTGATTTGGTCTCTTTGGATTTTTACCATATATTTCCTAGTGTTTCTGTGATTAAGGTACTACAGAATTAGTCAGTTTATATTGCATATATTCTGTGTAACATCTTGCTATCTAAAAACAATTAACTGCATTTATATATTTACAAGCTGAATGTATTTTAGGCTCTTCTTTATGGACCACTAACTAGAAAGTTAATTAGTTAATGGGAGGTTAATGAGATTATTATTATTATTAAATTGACAACACAAACGATGAGAAATACATCCATCCTCCTCTAGAGAATTTAAAAAGTCCATTTCCCTACTTTTTGAGTTAGCTACACTCCAGCAAACTAGCCCCTAACATTTAATTAATTAGTTTTCAGTATAGCTTCCTTCCCTTTGAAATGCATGCAAAAAGGCATTCACCAGTTCCCGTGTTTGATTTTGAGGTCTCTTTTTTTGGACTATTTCTGTCCTTTAATCACTGTTTTGTGTATTTGTCATGCATTTACTTGGGCAGCCCTGAATCAAACACAATTCACTCTTTTCTTGCAGGATCTCAATTGCCTCATTGGGAGATATTTAACCCCACTGCAGAAAGAGACCTTCCTCACTCAGGATGAGGTATGTCAAATGTTCCCCGTGAGCCTTTGAGGGGTAGTTGGCTTGTAAACGCCAGCACAGAGATGTTCTAAAAAAAGTGGGTTACATAATCGTGAAGAGTAGCTGTGTACGAGGACAAGAGGGATGGATGATGAGAGAGAGGGGGAGGTTTGCAAAGTAAAGAGATGTTTTACATGCACTTGCAATAATGAAACCGTATTGGGTTGCATTATATTTTGAGTATTTCCATGCCGAGAGGCTGAGGACTTGTACTGGATGTACCACATAGAGAGAGAAATATTACAGAACATTGAAAGAAAGTGAGTTTAGTTTTGACTCGTGCCCTTTTTGCTCCAGCTGGATGTGCTGTTTGGGAACTTGCCAGAAATGGTGGAGTTCCAAGTTGAGTTTCTCAAAACCCTGGAAGATGGCACCAGACTGGTTCCAGATCTGGAGAAGCTGGAAAGAGTTGACCAGTTTAAGGTATATGCTCTCTCTGTGAAACAACATCAAAAATACCCATCAACTCTATTTGTTGGGTAACCTCTCTTCTCCTTTTCACAGAAAATTCTTTTTTCTCTGGGAGGCTCGTTCCTCTACTATGCGGACCGCTTTAAAATCTACAGTGCTTTCTGCGCCAGCCACACCAAAGTCCCTAAGGTTCTCGTAAAAGGTGAGTAAATGTTCTCTGGACATCCCCCTTGGCTCAAAGGAGTGGATGAATTCATCCAACCATCTGCCATATCCCGCAAGGTTCCATAAATATGCTCTACGGAGTTGTCAGCCAGACAGTTGTCCATTTGACCTCTGCATACCTTCAAGCTGGTGACTCCCAGGCTAAAAAGCTCTGACATTGTATGATATATATAATGAGGCGTGTTGAACAGTCTGTTCTCTAGCTAGTACACCCACTCCCTTCAATACTCAAGTGGATGGCTTTGTTTGTTGCATTTACATTAAATCAGTCAACTATGTATTTGCCATAACAAATTGGTGAGGTGTTATTTTAGTAAAGATGTTTTAGAGCACTAAACAGATTTTTTTTCTGCCCACTTGTTATTCCCTGCTCTTACATAAAATGACTCATCTACAAAAAAGCATTAAACAGGTCAATATTTTTGACTCAACTGTAGGTTTATTTCTAATGCATGACCAAGTAAAACAAACACTAACTGGGTCTGAGTTTGTGCAAAATCACCATGTTTAGGCCAATCAATTTAGGTCAATTTTGAAATGACCACAAACATTTACTGTGAGATATGACCACAAACACAACTACTTGAGTAGTAATAAGTAGAATCATCCATGCATACAAACAAATTAAGATGAGATGTGTGGACAAGGTACAGTAAGTGTTCTTTATTTGTCATTCCAGCCAAAACGGACTCTGATTTCAAGGCCTTCCTGGATGAGCGCAACCCCAAGCAGCAGCACTCTTCCACCCTGGAATCATACTTGATTAAACCCATCCAGAGGGTGCTGAAGTATCCCCTCTTGCTAAAGGAGCTGTACTCGCTCACAGACCCAGACAGTGAGGAGCACTACCACTTGGATGGTAAGTCCCAGTTCACATGGCTGATTGAGAAGAATCATTTTGACAGGGGAAACCTGGGTGAATATATGGTCACAACAATGCAACTTTCACCTTTCTGTTTTTAGTTGCCATGAAAGCCATGAACAAAGTTGCCAGCCACATTAATGAGATGCAGAAGATCCATGAGGAGTTTGGAGCAGTGTTTGATCAGCTCATCACTGAGCAAAGTGGTGAAAAGAAAGAGGTACACTGGACAAAACTGGCTTGGCTCAGTTCTGTCAACTAAAGTGTACATGTGGTGTGACTGGTATTTTGTTGCTTTGGCTAGGTTGCTGATCTGTCCATGGGTGATCTGCTGCTCCACACCAGTGTGACCTGGATCAATCCCCCTGCCTCCTTAGGAAAATGGAAAAAAGAGCCTCAGATGGCCACATTTGGTATGTCAAAACTGGGACACAATGTGGTGACTGAGCCAGAGTCCTGCACGGGTCCAATTGTGAAAAACTGCAACTGCAAAGCTCAGTATCGGACCCAACCCGTTAACATAAGACCAGTGATTACACATTTGATTTGAAAATTTGTGAAGCTTTTAAATGATAACTGATGGTTTTATTTCTTCATTGCCTTTTAGTGTTCAAAACAGCAGTGGTCTTTGTATGTAAGGACGGGTCCAAACAGAAAAAGAAAATGGTACGTTTACATAAGTGCAAGAAAACATCATCAACACCAAAATATATTTAGAATATATTTTGCTCCAGCATTGTAAATTCAGAGAACTGGCCCTCTAATGGGTCACTTGTAAAAGTAGCCATAAAGCTGAACAGGTCTAGGTGCATCTCAGGCTACAAGCATAATTCTATAAGGATGATTTCTTTTATTGTAGGGTGGCTCCTCCCGAGGTTCTGTATCTTCAGATGAAAAAGACCCATTCCGATTCCGCCACATGATCCCAACTGATGCCCTTCAAGTCAGATCCTTGGCCAATGCAGGTAAGTGACCCAAATGAAATGGTGGATTAAAATACTAATGTTGTATTCTCCCAAATCCAAGAATGACTTCAGAAAATCCTTCCAGAATTCTCCACACTTGAGATCACACAAGTTTTAATTTGTCCTTCAGATGGCGAGAGCTCTGCTGCGTGTGAGATGGTCCACACAAAATCTGAGTCGGAGGGAAGGCCAGAGAGGACATTTCAGCTGTGCTGTAGGTGAGGATCTCTTCTAATGGAGGTTGCAGAATTTAGCTTGTGTGCCACTAACACAGTCCTGCTGTCATCTACAGAGTGACAAACTGATAAAGTGCCTGTCTATCTCTCTCAGCTCTCCAGAGAGTAGGAAAGACTTTCTGAAGACGGTCCATTCCATTTTGAGAGAGAAGCACCGCCGGCAGCTCCTGAAAACAGAGAGTTTACCCCTCAACCAGCAGTATGTGCCCTTTGGAGGACAGCGCCTCTGTGCCCTGAAGGGAGCCCGTCCCGTCATAAACAGAGCAGGTGAATGCCACACCGTACAGCTCCAAATGTCCCAATTAGGAAATTGTTCTTACCTGACACAGGATGGTTTGCATTGAGCTTTAGGTCTCACTATTCTATACAAGAGGTCTAGTAAAAGTAGAGACAGAGAGAGGGACGGGGGAGACAGAGAGAGGGACAGAGAGAGGGACACAGAGTGAGCGAGCGAGGGAGAGAGGGACAAAGTGAGTGAGCGAGCGAGCGAGGGGAGGGACAGCTACAGTGTGAATCTGAGAATTAAAACTACAAAAAAAAAAAAAATAAATGAATGAAATCACAAAACAAAGCAGGAATAAACAGCCACGCCTCTGCACAACCTCGTGGGAAGGATTTCAAGTGAATGCAGCCAAAATACATGCGTCTGTCTGTGTGTGTGTGTGTGTCTGTGTGTGTGTGTGTGTGTTGCAACAGCAGCCTCAGACACACAGACCTGAAATTGGATGCACATAGTAGGCCTACTGTCAGTCCTGATTTCCTTTTGTGAATATATCAAACAATATCAAATACAGCCCAATTGTTTTATTGGCCATGAAGTACAGAGACCGTCAAGACGTCATAAACACCACGCCTCTAGCAGCAGCCGTGTAAAACAAAGGAGCGGCAGTTTGCTCAGATCTCTGTGTAAACAGGCCTATTGTCACTTTGTTGCAAAACAGTCAAAAACAAACTTCAAAAAAATATCTAAGTAAATTTCATATTTAAGACTACAATTCATAATCTGTAAATGTCATTAAGAATAATACAAGCAGGATATTGTAAAATGCCACTTGTCCACACTGTTGTGTGTTTTTGCAGCATCTGCCCCAACCAGGACTCTGGGCAGGAGGAAGCTTGTGCGCAACCGCTTCACAATTGACACTGACATCGTTTTTGACGGCGAGCCTGAACAAGACCTTGCTTCGCCACAGGAACCTGACTCAAATCAGCTCCAGCAGGAGAACAAACAGGAGCCTGAGTTGGCAGGTGACACAGATCGCTGGGTGGAGGAACAGTTCGACCTAGAAGAATATGAAGACCAGGAAGAGGTGAAGGAGACAGACATCCTGAGTGATGAAGATGAGTTCTGCCAGACACCCAGAGCGCCATCCACAGAGGCCGACCTGGAGAACCCGATCATGGCTTTGTCCTTGGAGGGTGAAGAAACGGAAGAAAGCGAAAGCCTCAAGTCCCCAACGGTCAGTGATGAGAAGATGTCCAACACAGAGAAACAGAGCACCATGATCAGTGACGACATGGAGGATCAGAAGCCACCAGAGCAGGATGAGATTTGGGTACGCAGGGAGAAATCAAGTTCACCCCCACACTGTGGGACATAAAAGCTGAAGAGGACATGCAGCGACAGATTTTCATGGGCGCTCCATAAAGACTAGTCATCAGTCTTCACTAACAATGCATGAGCATTGACGTATATCGCACAGCTAGTAGAAGATGTATCCTTCCTTACCTTACTTTTGCTGAATGCTTTTTGTACAGGTAAGTTCATCAGTGAAGCAATACAGGAATCCAGAATGAGGGAGCATTATCCCAACTCAAATGCTGTTACACAGAATTCAAGCATAGGCTTTGAGAGATGAACTAATAGTACAATCATGGAATCTAATCACTTGCTTCAATTAGCATGGTTTGCACATTTGGGCAGCGTTCTATAGTCCTGCCTGCTGTTGCCAAATTTGGGTATTGTGAGAACACTGATAGTAGTTTTGTTTGTGTGACTCAGAGATATTGTCATAGTTAAGGGCTGTATCTTATTTGTCCTTAAAGAAATAGAATAAATAATTGCAACAGACAGTCTTGTCTTGCATAGTTTACTGTACTTGACAATACACTGACATGTTTTAGGAACAGATTTCCTGATTATGTATATTATCTTTTCTTGTTTCAAAGGCTCGAATCTATCTTTTTAGTCTGGAAAATAATTTTGTTTGTTCTCTTGTTACATTTAAGAGCAGAATTATGTAATAGCTCCCATTCCACAAGGCTGGGGGATTTTAATTTGTTTTAATTTAACATAATCCTGTTTTACTTGAATTTGCTGTTTCACATGTCTGTTTGTTTACTGTGAAACCATTTTCGTTGAATTGTTCCTTTTTGCTCCTCAGTATTGTCATTCAAAGAACACATTTCATACATCCTTAACACTTCATGTGCACACTCTGTTGCACATCAGCTACTGTAAGAGGGTCCCGTGTGTTCCAAAAGATTGTTCACCAATTATGGATTACAATGTTTATTTATTTATATGTAAATTAATTTGTTAGCAAAACATAAGTAATCATTTTGTCACAAAGAAAGTCCAAATTTGCTCAAGCAATCAAGAGGAAAGACTTGCAGTACACCTGAAGAGTGAAAGAAGTCACTTGTAAACAGTCATTGTGCTACTAAGACTGCATTTTTATTACTGTGTATATATAAAAAATGTATTGATATCATAATAAATACAGTTGTTTCCTACTTATAATTCAAAGCCCATATCTGTGGTGAGTTACTGGTTTTACACAGCAGCTTCATTCCCTGCCCCTCTGCAGACATCATCCCTGCAAAATAATTCTGTGATGTGAAGAAAAACACAAAAGCCCAATGTGCTCAGTGCAAACCACAGAACTGAACAGCTAATCAGTGCTCTCCTGTTTCACAATATGATCGTAGAATAAAAGGGGGGAAACATGTAAAACCTTCAGACAACATTAAAAGCCACTAAATGTGTTTGGAAGCCATGGCTGAATGATGATGGAGATAAACCCCTATTCTTATAGAAGGGATAAATGAATGTCTGTAGTAAATATGTGCTTTTAACGTAAGAGAAACCTTCTCAAAATTATGGTCAGGCAAGAACTACTTGAAAAATATTAAGATAAAGTAAAATTATCAAAAAGGGAGACAAACGGGCAGAATATGAAAATGATGACCAGACATCCATTGGTTACCACTATCAGACATTAGCACTCTGATCATAATAGAGGGCATTTGTGTAAGCAACAGTAGAATATTAAGCACATTCTAATGAAGACTTACTTGTGCTTTCCTCTTTTACTTTGGTAAATTCAATTGGAGAGCCGAAATATCAGTGATAAGCACAAAGTAATGACAAGGGAAACTGTGGAAATCAGGATGCCAAACAGAAAAATTGCATTAGCAAAGATGAACAGTGGTCATAAGTAGACCCTCTGCTAGCATTAACAGATTAAGATAATAAGGATATTTTCTCCACAAACCTACAAAGTGGCTGTCAAGATGAGACTGAGGTCATTGTGAAGGGAGAAGCTGTTGCAAGAAGCTGGCGGAATGACCGGGACTCACTATCTACTTTCTAAACCCTAACAGGAAAACGGTTAAAAGGACCAAGAAATTAATAAGAACAAAACATCCCTGGTACTCTCCTAATTAAAAGGGTGCAGGAAGTCTTGTTTGTTTACTGCTGTAAATTCCTATGCATGTCCCTCATTCATATTAGTAGTAAAACCTGAGTCTAAGAAGTGCTATACTATACAGTAACTGTACCAAGGAAAAACAACGCAGCCTGCCATATGGTACTGTCACTAGTGGTACATGGTCTTATACTTGTATAGTGCTCTTCAATGCATGGCAGCAGCTCGGGGTTCAGTGTCTTGTTCAAGGACATCTGGAATCAAACCTCTATGGTTAGAGCAGGTTCTAACAAGACGATTAGCAGTTCGATTCCCGGCTTGTCCAGTCCACATGTCAAAGTGTCCTTGAGCAAGACACTGAACCCTCAGCTGCTCCTGGCCATGACACCGGTGCGTGAATGTGTGTGTTTGGAAGTGTGAATGCTGAAATAGAGTGAAAGTGCTTTGAGTGTGCTGCAATGCATTGAAGAGTGCTATACACGTATGAGACCATTTAGCATTTAGACAACTCTACCACCAGAGCCCCAGTTAGTGGTTGGTGTTGTAGAATATGATTTCCTATGATACGTCTTCCTTATCCCTTCATCCACCTGATATGGCAAAGAGCAATTTCAATCTGACTTAGGATAAAATGGCTACACACACTAGACATAATAATGGCTCTCAAAGCCTTAATCTCCCCTTCAGTGTGTCTGAGCTCTGCGGAGATCCTGTCACACAGGCCCACCAGTGCTGCTCTCACTCCTGTCAATCACCGCCCTCAGCTCTGGTGCTCCTTCAGAGCAAAGGGAAAGATCACTTCATCGCACTGCAGATTTACAACAACAGTATCTGCAGCAGTGCTGAATGACGCAGGCCTGAGATGGGACAGGGTTGCTCTGCTAATGCCCCTGGTTTGATAAACTCATCCTACCAGAGACAAAGCGGCACAAACGTAGTCTGTGGGATTCTCTACTTGTCTAAACAGAATATCTTAAATCTAAAATGAGCACTGACTTAGAAGGAATAGGCAGGAGAAGAAAACGAGAATACAATTACATTTCTTTTTGATTTAACATTTTGTAAATATTTAGTCTTACTGTAGCCCAGGAATGTGTAGTCATATTTACATACAGCAGGTGGCAGACATAGCCTGTCGGACATTACATGCTCTGCCACTACACAACACCAACATACACCTTACTGTGTATCCAGTATTTAATTTTAATCTGACCACCCATTTTTCAATCACATACATCTCACATCAAAATCCAATCCTGCAACACTAGCAGCTCAATTATCTGTAGAAATGACTTCACAGTACAGGTTTGGTAGACTTGAGTTCATAGCTATGCGTTAGTGCATGAAAGTATTTGTTTACATGTAAAACAGGAGGACGTGATGATAGTTTCACTCAGCAAACCTGATCAGCAGGTTTTCCAGTTTCTGCTCCGGTCTTATGACCTCCCCTGCTTTAGACCGCTCCAACTCTTGCTTTCCTTTTCTATCTCTCCTGCTTCTCAGAAACAATGTGACCCAAACAGTGTGTCACCTTTCACTGACTGATGTCTGAATAAAGGAGTGGCTCTTCTTAACTACTGTGAAATCTCCCATTGTTCTGGAACATTTCCTCCCACTGTGAAATCAGGGCATGTCCCCCAGTCACATTTATAGAATATTTAGTCACGTCAAAATTTATTTATAAAGCACTTTAAAACAATAAGATGACCAAAGTGCTTCACAGACATAAAAGTAGAGAATGCATAAAACAAAAGTTTAAAAAAAGATAGAGACTGACAAAATGAGTAAACTCCACTAAGAATCATAGGTCAGAGCAAACAAATGTTTTTCATGAAGATTTAAACTGTCAGGTCTGAGAAAGATCTAAGATTTATGGGTAGAGAGTTCCAGAGTCTCAGGGGCTGTTATCGAGAAAGCGCGATCTCCCCGTTGACATTGTTTAAAACAGGGAACTTCCAAGAATAAACTGCTAGCTTATCTAAGAGCTCTCAGAGGCCTATGACATTGCAAAGATCAGTGAGCTATTAAAGGGCCTTACCATTTAAAACTTTAAATGTAAATTGGGATTCAGTTTACTTTGATCCTAAGTTAACTGGTAACCAGTGAAGAGAGGAGAGAACAGGAGATAAATGGTCAAATTTGCAAGTGCCTGACAAGAGACATGCAGCAGCATTTTTGCACCAATTGAAGCTTCATAAGTGGAGATTTGTTGTCCCCAGAATCCAAAGTGCTTCAATAATCTAATCAAAGCATGGATGGCAATCTCCAAATCACTGGAAGAGAGGAAATGTTTAACTCTGCAACACTACGTTCACACTGCAAGCCTTAGCACTTAATTCCGATTCTTTTCTATATCTGATTTGTATTCTGTGGCTGTTCACATTATCCACTTGGCCAAGATCAGACTCAAAATGTCACAGGCAGCACACAGTTCACAGATGTAAACAATGAAGCTGGTAGTATGGAGGTCACAGATGCAAGTCTGTACACATTCATTTTTGAGCCACTTCATCCCACTGTGTGAACAGTCTTTGCTGCAAAAACACAGATTTAACAACAGCACTTAAGGTTATAGACACTTAAAGAAGCACTTAACAGTTACAGTATTGTTCAAAATAATAGCAGTACAATGTGACTAACCAGAATAATCCAGGTTTTTAGTATATTTTTATTGCTACATGGCAAACAAGTTACCAGTGGGTGCAGTAGATTCTCAGAAAGCAAACAAGACCCAGCATTCATGATATGCACGCTCTTAAGGCTGTGCAATTGGGCAATTAGTTGAAAGGGGTGTGTTCAAAAAAATAGCAGTGTCTGCCTTTGACTGTACAAACACAAAACTATTTTGTACAAACGTTTTTGTTTCTAGGATTTAGCAATCCTGTGAATCACTAAACTAATATTTAGTTGTATGACCACAGTTTTTTATAACTGCTTCACATCTGTGTGGCATGGAGTCAACCAACTTGTGGCACCTTTCAGCTGTTATTACACTCCATGATTCTTTAACAACATTCCACAATTCATTTACATTTCTTGGTTTTGCTTCAGAAACAGCATTTTTGATATCACCCCACAAGTTCTCGATTGGATTAAGGTCCGGGGATTGGGCTGGCCACTCCATAACATTAATTTTGTTGGTTTGGAACCAAGACTTTGCTCGTTTACTAGTGTGTTTGGGGTCATTGTCTTGTTGAAACAACCATTTCAAGGGCATGTCCTCTTCGGCATAAGGCAACATGACCTCTTCAAGTATTTTGACATATGCAAACTGATCCATGATCCCTGGTATGCGATAAATAGGCCCAACACCATAGTAGGAGAAACATGCCCATATCATGATGCTTGCACCACCATGCTTCACTGTCTTCACTGTGTACTGTGGCTTGAATTCAGAGTTTGGGGGTCGTCTCACAAACTGTCTGTGGCCCTTGGACCCAAAAAGAACAATTTTACTCTCATCAGTCCACAAAATGTTCCTCCATTTCTCTTTAGGCCAGTTGACGTGTTCTTTGGCAAATTGTAACCTCACTGATTGAATGCCACGCTGCTATTTTTTTGAACACACCCCTTTCAACTAATTGCCCAATTGCACAGCCTTAAGAGCGTGCATATCATGAATGCTGGGTCTTGTTTGTTTTCTGAGAATCTACTGCACCTACTGGTAACTTGTTTGCCATGTAGCAATGAAAAATATACTAAAAACCTGGATTATTCTGGTTAGTCACATTGTACTGCTATTATTTTGAACAATACTGTACCTAATCATTTGAAAGGTACAACAAAAAGGTCAGTTGAAGTTAATGATGCGACTCATATCTAGCACAATCTCCCTTCTAGAAAACCATTCCCTTAATGTTGACAACACACAATGAACACATCCACTGTTGGGGAGTAACTAGCTATTGTAATTAAATTACAAAATAAATGTAACTGGAATCAATTACAGTTACTAATCAAAAGTTGGTCATTACAAAAGGGGTTAGATCTGAAAATGTTCTTTTTGGTAAAAGCTTATACTGTGCATTTATGTAACATTCATTCTGTTGCTTCGAATCATCTAAGCATGCAGAATGCCTTCTTTTGGCATATTTCCAGACAACACAAGTCAGCAATGTGAGAAACGCATTAAAATACCATCTGTAGTTTGACTTAATGCCTTTTATATTTTGCAATGCACCTTTATAATACAGCTGAACTGCCACTTCATATGAATCTGGTCACAGACTGGATAAAGGAAATAGATGATGTAAACTTGAAAGTCACTGAAACTGAATGTGCAGTATTTTCACTTGGCAGCAGTCACTCTTTTCACCGACATTCATCATAGCAGACACCTGCAGAGTACATTTTCGTCGGAACATAGGTTAAGTCAACACAAACCAGTATGATCACATTGCATGTTGAAACCATCGTGGATTTACAGCTCTTTTAAACAGGTTGGTTAGACGTTCTATTCATTAGACGGCAGGGAAGAGATGAGACTGCACTTCCTTCTGAACCATGAGAGCAAAGTTGGAGGTCTTAGCCCTGGTCCTGGGCTTCATTGGCCTGGTGGGGACAATAGCTGCCACTGCCATGCCCATGTGGAGAGTCTCTGCCTTCATCGGTGCCAATCTCATTGTAATGGAGGAACTGTGGGAGGGCTTGTGGATGGACTGCTACAGACAGATTAACATCAGGCTGCAGTGCAAGGTGTATGACTCATTGCTAATTCTCCCACCAGAGCTGGAGGCAGCCAGGGGGCTCATGTGCATCTCCATATTTCTGGTCCTCACCTCCTTGTTCATTACAGTGTGTGGGACCCAGAAGAGCAACTGGTGTGGTGACAACATAAAAACCAAGAACATCACCCTGGCCATTGGGGGGAGTTTGTTTTTGCTGTCCTCTGTGGCCACAGTCATCCCTGTCAGCTGGGTGGGCCATACTGTTATCAGTAACTTCTATAACCCACTGGTGGTGGATGCTCAGAAACGGGAACTGGGGACGGCCCTCTTCATTGGCTGGGCCACTGCTGGTATTTTACTGACCACTGGGATCATCCTTCTGTACAGCTACTGCAAACGTACATCGAAGGAGGAAGAGCCCTATACTGACATTCATCTTATGGAGGAAAAGGATGTACAGAAAGACGGCAGCGTTGACTTGAACAGGACACTGTCCAGCTTTCACAAGTTTCAAGAATATGTGTAAACAGCTGCACTGCAATGTACTTTATCCACTTTACATGCCGAACATTTGGAAGAAACTCTATGGGAAGGTCACAAGATAATGTCAAGGTGTGCAAATTTTATATAAATGTAGTCAGCTTTCACAACATGTTTTAATCACTATTTAAATGACTAATGTACTTTGTTTTTGCATTATAAATGGTTCTCATCTGCATTGTTTGTATTGTCTGCCTAAATCCTTCACAGTCGCAAGAAAATATTTGTTGTACAAATAAAACTATTCATACTTAAATCTGCTATAAATGTTACTGTTTCACTTCTCAATGATCAACTTTTACTTTAACCTCCTGATTTAAGTCACATCAACCTAGTTGACAGTTCAATAAAGGTTTGATTCTACATTTGCTTGCATTCTTTATAGCCTCATACATATATCAATTTTAACAGTGATGTAAAGTAACAACCCCTCCTTGAACCGCCACCTTATTGTGGTGGAGGGGTTTGAGTACCAGAGTGATCCTAGGAGCTATGTTGTCGGGGGCTATATGTCCCTGGTAGGGTCCCCCAAGGCAAACAGGTCCTGGGTGACGGGTCAGACTGGAACATTACTCCTTGAGAGAGGCTGGACTCTCTACTACTCTGGAGTTGCCCGCGGTGAGAGGCGGCGGGCTGGTGTGGGCTTGCTCATAGCTCCCCAGCTT
>NW_018128010.1:310951-314438 GCF_001952655.1 Monopterus albus | reverse complement strand
AAGAGAGGGCCGGAGCGGTCAACTGATCACCACCTGGTAGTGAGCTGGATCCGATGGCGGGGGAGGAAGCTGGACAGACTCTGCAGACCCAAACGTATTGTGAGGGTCTGTTGGGAACGTTTAGCAGAATCCCCTGTCAGAGAGATCTTCAACTCCCGCCTCCAGCAGAGCTTAGACCAGATCCCGGGAGAGGCTGGAGATACTGAGTCCGAGTGGACCGTATTCTCCACCTCCATTGTCAATGCGGCCGTTCGGAGCTGTGGCCGTAAGGTCTCACACATACAAGCCAAACTGACGGTCCAAAACACAGCACAGCAATTAACTTAGTAAAACATCGTCAGATAACACACCAGCATAAGTCAGCAACACTAACACATAACAACAACGGGGTAACACATAAGAACACTTTAACTATAATTTTATAACTGCTCTCTCTACTATTTACTGAACTCCCATGATGCACCTCTGCATCATGCAGCTGCCACCAGACCCCCCAATGGCTGACGTAGATCGTCACAATATGATAGAGATTGTGCCATTCTGTATAATGAGTACCATTACTTTTAGTACTTTTACTTAACACATTGAGTGCAGGACTTTAAGTTGCAACAGTATTTTTACACTATAATATTGTCACTTCTGCTTAAGTATGGGCTCAGAGTACTTCTTCCACCACTGAACTCTAACCAACCGCAGCTAATACTCCAGCTACCCATCTTTTTTGTTTTGCTCAGTTATCTTTCTCGGTGTTGCAGTGACAGAGTGAGAACTGCTGGTAAACTGACAACACTGTGGTAGAATGAAAGCAATCCTTCTGTTGTTTCTGTGCTCAAAAGCTTTTTAAACCAGCTCGGGTTACAGAGGAGGAGACATTTTGACATCTGATCATCCTATCAACTTTCGGTTTGGCGAGAAACAACAGATTCCTTGCCTACGTGCATTAGTGTGGTCACAGCCTACATACATTTACCTACATAAAAATCAATGCCATGTAGTTTTCTGGTTCCATCTAATAGTGTTCAAATATAACCGTTTTAATTTTATACCAGTAACTGGTAACCAGTTTTTTCAAATAAAAAATAAAAAAAGGAGCTACACATTTGTTCTTTAACCCCAAGTTTCAAGCAGTAATTTTAGTAAAATTTGATATGTTGTTCATGTTTATAGACTATTATTTTTATTAGTGATATTATTAAGTGTTCTTAATCACTCGGCTTAATGGTGGATTGTTAGTAATGGTAGTTGTATTTACACTAAAACACAGCACCCTTAGGTGTGTTCCCAGCTATCTGATGACTGTAAAGCAGCTAAACCAGTATGGTGACATTGAATCATTAGCATTTTTTGTTGGTGTACAAGTTCCCTGACTTGCTCTTCCACTCAAATTTGTTTGTTAGACTGAGAGACTGCAGCAAAGGTCCGTCTTTGGTTCTCTGTGTGACAGCTACAATGGCCTCTTACACTGCTTACAGTGGCTACACCAAGCCACCTGTATCCTACGGGGCCTCTTACTATGATGACCAGCAGGCCAGGACCTATACCAATTATCAAGACTCGATATATGAAGAAAAAAAGAGAATTGAAAAGAAGAAACGTCAAAATGCTATGTGTTGTGAGGTAGTGGCACTCGTCATTGGTTTTATTGGATTAATTGGAGTGGCAACCGTGACAGGCCTGCCAATGTGGAAGGTAACAGCCTTCATCCAGGAGAATATCATTGTCATGGAGACCCGCTGGGAGGGTCTGTGGATGAACTGCTACAGACAAGCCAACATCAGGATGCAATGTAAGGTGTATGACTCCCTGCTGTTTCTGCCCCCGGACCTCCAGGCTGCCAGGGGTCTAATGTGCAGCTCAGTGGCCTTGACTGCCATAGCCGTCATTGTTGCAGCTGTGGGGATGAAGTGTACCGTGGTGGTGGACCATCGGCCTCGCACCAAGCATATTGTTCTAGTGGCTGGAGGCTGCCTATTCCTCTTGGGCTGCTTAACGACCTTAATTCCCGTGTCCTGGACTGCCCATGTCATCATCCAAGATTTCTACAACCCTCTGCTGATCGATGCCCAGCGCAGGGAGCTTGGGGAAGCTCTGTACATTGGCTGGATGACTTCAGGTTTGCTTTTTGTAGCTGGAGTGATCCTTCTGTGCCGTCACGCTCCCCGAGCTCAGGAACCAGAAGAGAGGATTGTGTACAACCCTGCGACAAACATCTACCAGCCTGCGTACACATACCAGCCATACGGATACCAGCCAGCCTACACCACGCAGCCTAATTACTCTGTACCCCCACCAGGATCTGTAGTATATGCACCAAGTCAGTACCAGTGAAAGAAAAAAAATCTAACACCGAGGTGGACTACTAAAATAACTTTGAAAAATATGACAGTTGTCAGTGGAAATGATGAACTCTCTCATTACTTTCCTGAAGAAAATACGTGGAACTGATTGTGTTTTGATCATGAACTATGCTGAATTTCTGTATAATTTGTTTCTATATGCTTACTATACTTTTATATCAGTCATTCAGAGTATTTTTAATTTGACATAACTGTCTGTACAGCCTCTGCTAACATGCTCTTTGAGAATAAATTATGCACTAGGCCTTTTATTTATAATATCCAGACGATTTATGTTCACTGCTTAGTTTTGGCTGTAATATGTACATACGTCTTCAAAATGCCGGCCTAAAGATAAGGTTGTGTGGTTTTTAATAAAGAGATGAACCTGAGGCAAAGAGAGAATTCTGTTTTTATTTTGGTTGCCTAATTAGAAAGACAAATCTGATAAAGACAAGGCAAACTATGGCTTTTATGATGGCCAGTGTCTGTTGTTTACCTGAGATTCAAAAATTCCCATTGAAATGTTTTTCTCATTGTTGCCAGTGGAAATGTGCCTTAACTGGTAAAACCAGACTGTTTGCGCAGGTCCACCCACAATGCAAACCAGAGAGCTTTTTCCTAAACACAGACACTGAGATCTAGACAAGAAATCTAATACCAACAGTGACATGTATGCAAGTACTACAACACACACAGAATGATGTAGTATAAGAGATTTTAAATGCTCTTGTTGTTAATATTTTGTGTCTACAGTCTTATTACATTTTTAGTAGTGCCTCCTGTAACATAAGGGATTCCACAATGACAAATGATTTCAAGTTCAAGCAGGACAATTAGGCCCCAGACCTAATTTCTCTATATGCAGGTGTTAGGTATTTTTAGTCAGATAGATATTGTTTAGATACTTTATGTATTAGAAATGTTTAGTGGAGATAGGATGTCTAGTTAGACTGTTAAATGCTTAGTCATGCTTATGAGTTTCTACAGAGTACATCTGGTCAAGGATAACTAGAGAGAAGAGTTGATGACTGTCAGCAGACAGGGTGTTTAATATTATTATTATGACGTGTATAACTGTAGCCTTAGCCATAATATGTTCTTATGTTTAAGTCACGACATGTACTAGAAGTCGTGAGAATGTTTTTAGT
>NW_018128010.1:295673-310757 GCF_001952655.1 Monopterus albus | reverse complement strand
TTTGGAGGTGCAAGATACTTGAGCGTGTAATGTTAATTTTACCTGTGATCCTTTGAATAAATCAGCACCGTTTTGTAGTTACTTGGACTGCCTCATCTCTCAGAGTCAGTATGGTAGAAAGTACGGGGTACAACACAGGAATTGGTGAATTTATTAACATGGACCAAGGTTTTTTTTAAAGCTTCTCTGTAAAGTGAGATCTGTGAATGTAAACTGTCACATGAATAAACAAACTGGCAGCTTACAGCAGCTCCTAGGGTAGGTGAAAAAAGCCTGGGGGATTCTGTTTCTCAGCAACAGGTCGCAATTCTCAACCCTCCCATTCTGGTGTCCTGTTCACTGGGAGGTGGCAGTACAGGCTAATATCAGACTGCTCCTCCTCCTCCTCCTCCTCCTCCTCCACTGGGATGGAAACTCACTCCATACTACTGCTTCCTAGTGTCTGCACATAAACCAGGAGGAGTAAGAGGAAAACAGGATGGCCAACTCGTCACTGGAGATAGCAGGTGCTTTACTGACTGTGATCGGGCTGATAGGGGCGGCAGCCAGCACTGGGATGCCAATGTGGCGAGTGACAGCCTTCATTGGGGAAAACATCATTGTGTTTGAGACCCGCTATGAAGGTCTGTGGATGAACTGCTATCGGCAGGCCAACATCAGGATGCAGTGTAAGGTGTACGACTCTCTCCTGGCCCTAAGTCCTGACCTACAGGCAGCACGGGGGCTCATGTGCTGCTCTCTGGCACTGGCTGGTATCGGTCTGATGATCAGTTTGGTGGGGATGCAGTGCATATCATGTATTGAAAACAACAATCGAGCTAAGCGAATGATCCTCATCATTGCAGGAAGCCTGATCATAATGGCTTGCCTCTGCGTCCTTATCCCTGTGTCGTGGACAGGCCATGTCATCATCATGGACTTCTACAACCCCTTGCTGATCGATGCCCAGCGTAGGGAACTCGGAGAGGCTCTGTACATTGGCTGGGTGGCCTCTGCTTTCTTGTTCGCTGGAGGATGCATGTTTACTTGTTGCAATTTGCAGTCTGATGACAAAGGTTCAGAGAGGTACATTTACTCCAGGCCCTCTGACTACATGGTCTATCCTCCACAGCCTCTACAGCCTCAACAGCTGGTAGTAATTCCCCAGCAACAGCCCCAACCTCAGCCAATGCTGTCAAGACACCCATCTGCCAACTACAGCTACCACTCCAGATACCCCTCTGTACGCAGTGGGGTGGCTTATCTCTGATGACTTAAACTGACTGAGGTAACAACTGTCAGTTACAATCTCAATATGCAACGGAATAACCTTTTGATATGGGTTTGTTTGGCAGTGCAATCTATCACACATTTCAATATCAAAAAATGTACTTCAGGCTTGAAGAAAAAAACATTTACTGTCACTACACACTGATTAATTCATTTGGATGTCCTTTTTAATTCACTCATTTGTTTTACATATTTGAGAAGTACTTAATATCTTGCTAAAGATCACTAGTTATAGAATTTTGATGTTTCCTATGACATAGTTGTGTAAGCAGCACATGATTTCCATTACTTTTGTGTGTGTTGTATAGTAACGTTTTATAATGACAGTCAATTTTCTATATTAGGTTACCGGTTTTGTATATGCTTATACAATTCATGCTACCCGTAGCCACTGAGTAATGTGACACAAGTGTATTTACTGTTAAAATTGCTCATATGACTGAACTGTTTGTTGTTACTGTTAACTGTTTATAACAGTTAATACTTCTTTCCACCTCCAGCATTAGCTGTGCCTAATCTAACTGCTCAAATTACATACAACCCCAAAAAACAAAAGCACATGCACACAAATTTATAAGAATTACACATCTGTGTAGTACAAATAACTCCTCACAGACACTAGTGACATTCACACACATGGTCCTCATATTTACCTTCTCAGTTTTTAACCAGTTTTAACCAGTATTAGATTAGACACATGATGCTAATACACTGGTGACTGATTGAGAATTACACAGGTAGTTTTGTCTAAAACTCAAAATATTGTGTGTAAGCCTATTTAATCAGATTTGTGACTGATTTTTGTTACACTTCGGTGTGATGCCCCGACACCCTTGTGAACTGATGGAAATGAACAAATGGTTGAACAAACATAAGGTGTCTGTTTAAGGTTTGTTAAAGGTGTGGACTCAGAGGCAACTAAGCCAGAGAGGTCAGTGTCTATAATGAATGCTAACATCATGATCATGCGAGATCAAGAATTTGCAAAACACTTTGAATGGCGACACAGAGAGCTTATGGAGTTCATTTCCTGATTCATTCCAGCAAAATAGATTAGTGAGAGAACATTTTTTCTTTCTGTTCAGTAAAGTGTATTATTTCTTCAGCTATTACAGCAGGTCACCTCATTTCACTTTTGAGTTAAAAAGTAAACTATAGTTCAAATTAGACATGTAGAATCTCCATCTACAATATAATAGAAGCAATAATATTAAAATAAATAATTCCACAGACTGTAAGGATCTCTTTCAGTAAAGCACTGTTATTTCATTGCAGGGTCATACTGGAAATATTTGGCAATGAAATGGCAATGTTGTCTTTACTGATGCTTCAGGTTACACTAATTGTTATTTGCACTGCAAGACCTGAGGTCTATTCACCTTGAAAGTCATCTCTGCCCCCCTGTGGTCAAAAGGAGTACCGCAGTAGCTTTTGTACTACATTGTAGCCTATATGTGTTTGTTCTGAATTTTTATGTGTAATTATAAAAAATAAAATCATGGCAAGTAATTAAACAAGTTTATGATGGCGTGAGCCGTTTCTGGTATTGTCCTGTTAGTGTTTACTGTTGGGGAAGCTTACTGCAGATACAGCACTATAGCTAGAGAAACCATAAATACAAAATAAGTGGAGATCCTCTTTACCCCCATCACTCTGGACCAACCAGGTGACAGCAAAACATTTTCCCCAAAACAAACCACCCCTGACAGCATGCAAACTGCATCAGATGATATGATCATCACTGCCTTGAATGCATCTCTGGGATATTGTAAAGCATCAGAATTTGTTGGCAAAGTGACTTTTCCTCATTTTGATTTGGACACAGCGGAAACTGCACAATGGTTCAAGGCCATTCTGAGATAGCTGCACTGTGTGTCGGCCTGATCGGGCTGATCGGGGTGGCAGCTACTACGGGGATGCCCATGTGGAAGGTGACAGCTTTCATCGGAGAGAATATAATTGTGATGGAAACTCGCTGGGAGGGCTTGTGGATGAACTGCTACCAACAGAGCAACTTCAGGATGCAGTGTAAGGTGTACGACTCACTGCTGTTCCTGTCCCCGGAATTACAGGCATCCAGGGGTCTGATGTGCTGTTCTCTGGCCTTATCAGGGCTGGGGCTCCTTGTGGGTCTGGCGGGAATGCGATGGATTTCCTGTTTCCAAGGTAATCATCGGGCTAAAACCTTTATCCTGATGGTTGCAGGTAGTATGCAACTTATGGCCTGCATTTGTGTCTTTATCCCAGTGTCATGGACAGGCCACGTCATCATTAGAGATTTTTACAATCCTTTGCTAATTGATGCCCAGAGGAGAGAGCTGGGACAGGCTCTCTACATTGGTTGGGTGACTGGCGCCTTCCTTTTTGCCTCAGCTATGTTGTTTGTTTGCCGCCGTTTGCCCTCAGACAAAGGCTCGTTCGACGTGCACTACCCAGCCAACTTGTTTGGTTACAAGCCAGCACCCAGCAGGCCACCTCTGACATATCATCCCATCTCTGGTGTTTCTAGCCTTCGATCAACTGCATATCAACCTTCTCTGCAGAACAACGGCTCTGTTGGACAACAAGCTACCCTACTGCAAAATGTCCCGCAAGTAATGACAAATGATGGAGCATTAATTAACCCTTCTCTTGTTCATGATCCAAGTCTGCCTGAAAATGTATCACTGTTATATCAAGGTAACATGGCTCACTGTTCACCTGTGCAGATTGCTAACCATACTGGAAACCTGTACACACCACAGAGCTACTTATACCTAAGTCGAAACACCTCACCATATTCCCTGGCTCGTACGGACAATCCCACTGCATCCAGCCTGTCCAGCTTTCATCCAGTTAAACAGAATCCTATTTTCATAACATATAAAGCATCAATAATTGAACCAGTGTCTGACAGTGGGAGCAGTGTTGGTCTATACATATAACACAAAAGCAGGAGTAGGTTTTTGCAGCTTTTTCAACTAAACTACTGGCATGATGCTTTTATACTCTATCACAAGCTGATTGAAACTCTTGTACATCAGTGGCAAGGTGAAGGTAAATTATGTCATCTGTGCTTATGTTAGGATTATCCTAAGGCCCAGACTAAACAGCATGGCTGTGGACGACTGGTTGAAAACCCCCGTGCTACACTTACATGTTGCTACTTTGTGCTGTCAAATAACTGTTGCCTTGAATTTTTAAATGTTGGATGAAATATGCAAAACTGTTTTTTATGAATAAATGTTACTCAAAACCTTGTGGTAGTAAAGGTGTTGTTTTCAAGGGTATTCTTGGCATGACAATGCTACTGAACACTTTGGTATGTATTCATGTAAAACGATACACTTAGCTCAAGAGACGAGACCATACAGGATAATGGCTTCACGAGAACGAGGCGAGACAATAATTCAACACTGCTTTTAAGAAATCTGACTGAAAAAATAGTTTTATCAACGGAAAGTCACAAAATGCAAAGCACTGCAGGTGCATTTTGAAATGTTTTAACTAATTGTGTCACTTCAGTTCTACTTTCTGAGTATGAATTATATGTCATAAAGGACACAACAATGTGCAGGCACTGTAAAAGGCTTTTCCACAAACTCAACTGACTGGCTTCTCTCTTATATGATTTCACGAGTCTCTCCAGACCTTAAAACTGTGCATCAGCTTCTGCTGCCTGCTACTCTGGATCTGTTATGTACTGATAACACCTCGACAATAAATATTGTCATGCATTAATATCACGATATCTTGTAGCATGAGATCTCATCACACTCCTATAAATGAGGTAGCCTAACATTAAGTCATTATATCTGGTTGTTCTTTACATAATCAAACATTTCTGATGCTTCCTGGCTCAGGTAGAAGGAGTTTAGAGCATCCCTGGCTACTGACTGGTGCAACTAAAAAGAGAACTTTTTACCTTCTAAAATAAATAAAGAAAATAAATAAAGTGGGTTACGGTAACATGAACATTTTATTTTACTATGAGACTGTGTCAAATAAATAGTTTGAGATAGTTAATCTTCAAGAGAGAGCCACCGACCAGTTTGAAGATTAGATTTGCATTTCCATCAGGACTAGAGCAAAGATTTAATCATTCCTCGGTGTACCAAAGCAAAGACGTTGTCGAGGTCGAATGTTGCAAGATTTGAAGTTAATCTTCAGGGTGTATCCATGTTTATGGATCAGTGGCTTGGCTGTGCCCTCATTTAAGCGCCTGCACGGGAGGAACGCTCAGCGGTGTCAAGTCAGCCATCAACCGTGAGAGTGACACAGGAAACAAGGCAAGCTTGATTTCAGAATAAAAAACATTCAAGTAATGACTAAATAAGGCAGCAGATGCAGAAAATATTCAAACTGTTAAATATTTGCATGACTAAAGAAGTGGAGATTGGGGAATTAGTATCATAAGAGAGACGGGTTTAGTTGAATATGGGAATTTGCTGTAGAGAAATAAGAAACATAATACTGGGAAATTATTAATAAATACAAAAACATACACAGAACTACAGTGTAGATATCTAATGGCTGAAACAGTATAGGCCATATATTTCTCATTCAACATGCTGTGGATTGTCTCTATAGCTATTGCCTATTCATCTTTTATTTTGAAATATGCAACCAGAAACCGGTTTTCTTTTTTTGCAAGCTTAACAGCAGGAGCTCAGCGCACAGTCCTCCTCATCAGCTCGAGCCTACAATTCAAGTGTGCACAGGGAAAAAAAACATAAGAGGGGTGTCTGAACACTAAATATGGGAAGCAAACCTTACTGGCACATAAAGGATTATAGAATGGGAAAACTGGAGTTCTTCTGATCAGTGACAACTGCAAGCGGAGTGTGTGTTTTTGTTGCTTTTTCTCTTCACAATGTATGAGCGATGTGGGTCAGATGCCAGTTTATTTCTGTTACGGATACAGGGACTGGCAAGTTATCGGCATGAATTACAGAGAGCATAAAAACTGATATCAATGTTAAATTCAACTCTGGAGGGAGGACCATGGCCAAAAGGATGGGACTGTTATTTTCACTGCTCTACTTTATGGCAGAGTTTTGGCTCACTTCGCAGCAAGTCCTGAGAATTGGTAAGTGGTAAGATCATCACTTCTGTCGTGTTAGTTGTGTTGCTTTGGGTTGTTAATGTACAGACTGCCAACGTGCACTCATCGCAGGTTTTAATATTCACCCTATGATTACAAGACGTAGGCTGAGGCTCGTTTCCCACCGAGATGAGTCTCTTTGTATCTGTAATTTTGAAAAGTTACCCTTCTGTGGAATTATAATGTACAATATTTTTAATATCTCATGGTGCATATGGACCAATGGGTTAGTTTCCAAGCTGCAGGATAACCTTTAACTCCTGACACCATCAACCAAAACTTACTTTTAAACTCCATTCATGTTCCTATAGGAAGTGACAGTGTGTCTGGGCTACTTTGTACATTTGTTTTAAGGTATTAAAAGTTTCTTCTGCTGTTGTTTCATATCAGTCTTGTTGTCTTACAGTCATTATGACCAGTATCCTGTCACATCCCTAAAGGATAATCAGGATGTGTGCCTGTGTTATTCAACAGTGATCTTACACAGAGTGTCCTAAATATTGCCATTAAGACGCCTTTTTCTTTTCTTGTTGTACTGTTTTGTACGGTACCTTTATACGTCAATATGTGTGGGTTTTTTATTTTTTCATAACGGAGGTAATGAGAACATAGTGCTGGTCGTCCACACGAAACAAAATTGTGTTAATCAGCTTTGGTTGATTGGGAAAGAGAGAGTTTCTCACTCCGTTCCTCCATGTTGACAGCACAGGTCAGAGGCAGACGTGTGATTAAACTGACCTACTGCTGCATCTGAAAGCATGTACTGAGGCATGTGAAATGGATACAGAGCTAAACAAAGAAGAGTGAGCAGTCTGAGTGAGACTTGCTTATATTTGGCTTCTCTTCAACCTAACAGACTTAAATATTATTTGGCTATGGTGTATATGCAGCACATGCTGATGTCAAGCAGCATCTGTGCATGTGGATCAGAGTCCACAGCTGAGAGTTGACAAGAACTCTGCTGTCAGCTTCACTCCGCACTTGTAATTACACAAACTGGGCTCTTGCTCCAACTATCCCCCTTTGATTTCTTATGTAACGTTCTAACAATGAGCCAGTGTTAGCTGGCAAATTAATGCTTTCCGCTCCTTTCCCACTGGTTGTCCACCATTCTGCTCATGAATTAAAAAAATTGCATCACAAAAAAGACTTTAATTTAAGCCCCAGGGCTCTCTGCTCCACTCAACGCCCAGGGCGACTGGATTTCTCTAAAACTGCTCTACTTCTAAAGACTTTATCAATTAGACTTGTGGCTGAGAGGCAGTGCTACCTCCTTGTTCTAACAGTCCTGATCTGTGCTCTGCTGTTAATCTCTGTCAATCATCTCTCACTCTCTGAGGTCACCTAATATCTGTCATTCTCCTCATGACCCGCACACATCACAATCTTTCCCATATGGTGTGGGACTTGATTCAATTAACATTTCTCTGTCATAGCACATGCTGGCATCAGCTTGTGACTGGCTTCCACTCTTTTCACTATGGCTGGTAATAATGGTAAATCTCCTCCAAGCCCTTAAACAACTAACACTAATCTTCTTTATGCAGAAAGTCTCTTCACCAAATATGGTACTTGGGCAGCGACCAAATCTCATCACTGGGGAAAAGTGCAGAAGGAGCAGCTGGTGGCTTGTCCCCCCCCCATTCTAGTTTTCTCTCACTAAACTCCTGTTTTATCTTGCTTGCATATGTATTGGTGATATCTGATTTGTGTATGATTCAACCCATGTGATGTGAAATGTGATTATTGGCCAGTGAAGTATCATTTGATGCAGTTTATCTCCCTACTTACTCCAAAAGTCTCATAGTTTTATAAATTGAAGTAGGTGAATTTTTTCAAATGCAGTCAGATTATAATCCCTATTTTTATTCTTTTGAGCTAAATGTCTTGGTGGTGGGTCGTAAGAAGCTATCCTATAAACAGAGAAACCTCAGTGTTCCACATCAAACGGAGATAGTACACTGGTCAGGACCTCCTCATTCATTCACAGTCTGGCACAGGCCCAGGCTAAAGTGGTGCTGGTGGTGCTGCTGAGCTGGGGGTAGGGGGTCTTACTGGGAACTGGCCCAGAATGGGGAGAGGAAAGCAAAACACTACGTCATTGTGCGTCTCTGCTTTAAAAGGCTCCCCTTCATGTGATAACTGCACAGAGGCACAAAACTGCAGAGTAGAATTAAGATCTAAAGACATACAGTATTTCTTAATGTTGACCTTTTATTTTGGTCCCAAAGCCACATTATTTTTCTTGCTTTCTGCACTGATGTGGGAACATAAGTATAAGGGATTATCAGCATTTGCCTGCAGCATGAGCAGAATCTTTTGTTTCTGTGACCTCCTAGCATGCATCATCCCACAGCATTGTCTGGCCTATTAAAGATGAGATGGAGGCTCAGTGATTTTAAACTATACTGGAAAATAATTACTGGTAGCTATAGCTAAAATGTTCACATCCTTTCTCTGTAAACTGCACTAATTATAAGTCTGCAGTTCAAAGAGAAGCTGGGATTTATTATACACCTACGCATAGATAGTTTATTTTACTTTTTTAGCAGACTCCTGGTTGTTTACAATTCACAGTAAAGTGGCTCACAAGAGAAGCATGTCTATGGTTTCTGCCCTGTCTCTATAGTTTCACCTGCACCTTTTATTTTAACCTTGTAAATACTGAACTACAGATTATCAAAGGCAGCACCTTCTTTTCCAGTTATTTGTTTACTTGCCAATAACCTACTGCAAACAGAAAGTGTGAGATGATTATTACCTATTTTATCTGTATCAGTACTGGAAACAGATCCCATTTACAGTGTTGACGTGCAGAACATAAGGTTGCCAAAGTCCTCTGAAACATTTTTGGAGTTACACACAAAAAAACCTAATTTCCTATATTTACTGTATATATCCAAATATCCTACTCTTTTTTTTTTTTCTTTTTTTTTTTTTACTATTGCAAGCATCGCCAATTACTGATCATGTTTAATATGAGGTAATATAACTTTTTAAATTTTTGCTCTGCTGTTATTTATTTGAAGCAGAGCTAGACCAAGCAAGGCTGACATTAGCTTGTATTATTCTTAAAAATATAAAGGACCCTCAAAATGTTTATTATGTAAAAGAAGGAATATTGGCCAATAAATTCTTTAAACTGAAACACTGATTTTAATAAGAGCTGCATATGAAGCACCGACAATGTTAAGACCTGATATTACTGAAATGTAACCTACTTGGATTGTCAGGTTGGTGACAGTTTCTCATCAGGCAAAGACAGAGATTAAATATTTTATTAAACAGTAATCAAAGCTGGCTAATTTCCAGGTACATTAGACAATTCTAAGATTGTTTGCTCAATTTTAAAAATGTGTGCCTGGAAGACAGAGGAAATCATTAAACACTGCTTTGTACGTCAGTGTTGACTCATCTTATTGGACCATAATTGTCAGAGGATGAGGTCGAGACAAACTTAATTATTTTGCTGCTGATATCTGCATGGTGCTTTGTGTGGTCTTTTAATTGAAAATGTCTGTAGAGATAAGACTGTGATTTCCTGCCTGCTCAGTTTTCAACCACATGAGCATAAAAGCTAATTTGAACGTTCCAAAAATGAAGTGGAGCAGTGGAGCTGCTTCACTCCAGATGTCTGGATGGCTGGTTCTGGTCATGGCTATGATAACTGAGTGATTACAGCTGAACTTTGCGCTCTGCTGCGCAATAACCAAGCTAACGGTTGGATCAGTCATTTCCTGTTACAACATCTTCAGGTACCATAACTGTGGCTGCTGTCCAGAGATTTTCCTAACAAAGATTTCAGCTGCCTTAAACAATATAAATATTTCCGGTTAGTGCTTCACTGATGTGGACCAGCGGTCGTCACGCTACATGCAGCCATCACAACAAATCCCCCAGGTCGCCTCTCTGTAATTCAAGAAACTCATTATACTTTAAAGAGAAATTTAACATCTCATCTCAGGTGGAAATGAGGAGAGATAAATGTGTTTTCTTTCACTGTGGGATGTGCCCATCCAGCAAGATTCAGAGGAAATGAATAAGGGACCAGACCTATAAAATAAATATTTGTCTTTTGCTGACAGTTGATTGTAAATAGCTTACAGCTCATTTCAAATATAAATGTCTGTCCTACATGTCTGTCTGTGCACAGCGCTCACACTCGGATATGAGTGGATGGCATTTGTTTACTCACTGTTCATTTGTATTATTTTTAATACATTTTACATTCGCATGCAGTATACATGGCTACATTTTGAACTCTTGAATTTGAATGGATGTATGTGACTATGCAAGGGATTCAAGGTCAGCTACAAAAAATATACAGTATATATAAATCTGGAGCAGCAGAGAGTTTTGCCTCTCACACAAAACCATTTATTTTCCACAGCCTTGTTAAAATATGAGGAAAACAAAATCACTGATTGGAAACGATGCAATGCTGCCACTTGGATTGTCTTGTTTTTGAATCCATAATAAAGTCTGTGATATCTGCTGCTGCCTCTGCACTTCAAACAAACATCAAAATCAGCTGATTTCCCCATTTATATTAAAAATACCTTGAAGAGGAAAAGGTCACATCAAAGATGCTGAGATGGATCATGAGAGGGGTATTGTATTTTTGCCTGAGAATCCCATATTCCAGTGGAAAGAATTAAGCACTTACAGGTCCCAGCAGCTGCTCACTGAGGCTTGGTAACCATAATTAGGATTGGCACTTTCAAGCATGCTTTTAGTGAGCAGGCAGTCCAGACAAGGCGCTCTCAGTTTGGGGTTTGAGGCTATGCTACACCAAAGAAAAAGGTCATTCACAATTAAGGTCTCAAGGGGGAGCATTTTAAAGGCCTTTTGTTCTTCCAAATCAATCACAATTTCCCAGGCAATTCTTCAAAGACTGTGCAATGACCTACTGCCATCTGTAGCCTCAGTGCTGAAGTGAGGTCATGTGCAAACTACTACAGCATCAAAATGACATCTTTAGGATTTGTGTTCATGGTTAATTATTAATGACCTGTTTCATTACAAAAAATCTTCATGAGAATGTGGCCTTGAAATTAACTTAATTTAGCATCTTACCGTTCTTCTCAGCCAGTGAAGTTTTTATGGTCAATTTTTACAGTGTGCAGCAATAACAAATTAGCACTGAATGACCAGCAAATGTCCCAGTAAAAGATTTTTTGGTCATATCAATCCATTTAGAACAACAAAAGCCAGGAAAACTGTTAAAAGCCAAGCAACGGCACTTAGTCCTGAACCTCGTTACAGAAAATTTACATGATGTTTTGGGGTTTGTCTGTGTGATGCAATGAATCATGAGTTGGTGGATACACATTTACATTTCACTGAAGGTGACTTAGGCTTCTGTAAACTGAAAAAGACTAAATATGACTGTGCAAGGTGAGCGAGTGCAGCTGTTCATCTGTTGAACTGGAGCCAATTAGTGTTTTAAAGTGACAAAGAAAGCAAAAGGATGGTATGTGATGCTTTTCATTGTCTATTGTGATAATGTGTTACTGGCTGTGTTACCTCTATAAATGTAGGCAGTTAGCTGTAGGGCTGGCCTATAATCAAGTGAAAGTGTGGCAATAAAAGCTATTGTGACAACTTAGGAAATTTAGGGCATGTAAATAGGGTGAAGTCAGAAAAGGTCACGCTTTTCTTTGAATGAGATTAAATCCTGTTATCTCATCCAGGTCCCTTAGTAACATTATGTGATAGACGTACAGAGAAAACTGGGCCACATTATGCAGACGTCTGAATTCCATTGTGGTATAACCCCTAAACTTTAAAATACTAGCTGTGTTGATTCAATACATGCCAATTCCCTCAGGGAGAGCTAAACCTCCCCCACCCTTATCTTCCTACAGGGGGCATTTTTGAAACACTTGAAAATGAGCCCATCGGTGCTGAAGAACTGGCCTTTAAATTTGCTGTAACCAACATAAACAGGAACCGGACTTTAATGCCAAACACTACGTTGACCTACGACATCCAGAGAATAAACTTGTTTGACAGTTTTGAGGCCTCAAGAAGAGGTAAGGATCATCTTGTTCGGTTCTGAAAACATTGCATTGCAGATTCAGTGAAAGTGTGGTGTCTCTCCTGTTGGCCATTTGTTTTGTCCCGCTTTCTGCCTCATTAATACAGCCTGTGACCAGTTGGCACTGGGTGTTGGTGCTGTATTTGGCCCCTCTCACAGCTCATCTGTCAGTGCAGTACAGTCTATTTGTAACGCCCTGGAAGTCCCTCACATCCAGACACGGTGGAAACACCCCTCAGTGGACAACAAAGACAGCTTCTACATCAACCTCTATCCCGAATACGCCTCAATAAGCCAAGCTGTGCTGGACATAGTGCAATTCTACAAGTGGAAGACTGTCACTGTGGTTTATGAGGATGCAACTGGTGAGTTGAGATGGCAGAAGACATTTGGGGCCATGGTAGTAACTGTCATGCCACAAATTTACAGAGCAGAACAAAACACTGGAGTTTAACCCACTGAGTTTCTTACTGAAGTACTATGGCTTCCAGCAGAGTTACTATACATAATAATTACAACAATTAGACTCAAAATGAAACGCCACAGGCATCTGCAACTGTATGCAGACATAAAACATCCCCATATAGCCTCCTGTAACCACACTGTAGGCATGCTGGGCCTAAAGGCCAGATGGAGGCAAGAGAAGCTGTGAAGACAATCATCCCAAAGCATCACATGTCTACAGTAAAATAACCTTGCTTATCAATATCAACTGCACGTCACCATGTCAACTAAGTAGCAACCAAATCATTAAAGCAATGCAACATAACTTTTAGAGCGCAATCACACCAACAACTTAAAGAGCACAAGTCAATGAGTCAACACCGGTTTATGGAAAACAGTGCCACATAGAAATAAGTGTCTGTACAACCTGTACACCAAGGCTCACCAGTTACTGCAGTCTCCAAACAGTATCACACACAGCAGAGGAAGGATGAAACAAGCGTCTTACCTTTAGAGGAGCTTCTTTTTTGACCTTGTCTTTACAAACTCGCATACGGAGCACAGACAACTCACAGCGGCCACTGATGTTTGTGCCATCCGGTATCTGGTTGTGACTACCTGTCCAGGTAGAGCAGGAGCTCTCACCGTCTTATTGTTACTGTGGTGATAGCACTTATGTTTGAAAAGTTGGCAGACAATCTGATGGAGTATAGTGCAATCCTGCTGCCAAAAATGACTGATTGTTTCACTGCAGCTTTTAAAATTCCGCCAGATGAACTGGAGCTGACGCGTTTCTCTGGCATCTTTTGCGCATTGAGCGACACCGTCCACTAAAACCGAAGAGTTGTAGCTTAATTAATAATCACGTTTACTTCACACATTAAGGACCTTTCAAAGCAGAAGTATGTCTTTATATGACGCATTCAGAGCAACAACAAAATGACATGCCAACCACAAACACCTGCTTGAGGACGACACCACCAGTTCTTACGTAGCGAATGGGCCAGTGACCACTAGTGACCACTAGGGGGCAGTGAACACGCCATTATTCATTCGTTCGTTCAGTCATTCATTCATTACTATATAGGATAAGGCCAGACAAGGACATCATATAAATATATAAATACATAATACAACTCAAATAAATAAAAAAGTAATATGCTTATAAAATGTAATATTAACCACTTTTATGGTTTGTGTAAATAAAATGTTGACAGTTGGGCTCCTCACTGTGACTTGTAAAGTGCAGTGAACACATAAATTATTATTTTTTTTAAATTAAGGCTAGTAAAAGAAGTGATGTTAGCATTGTGTAACAGTTTGACCTCCATTGAAGTGTGTTCCCCTATTAAACTCCCCCATTAGCAGATGGGGTTATTATAAGGCTAGATTTACATTATGGTATTAAGGGGAATGTGGGAACAGACTCCAACACAGTACCAAAAGACACCAGCATCCCCTCCCCTCATTCAAAACCTGTAGTTTTTATAAAATTGACCTTGGTTGGTATGAAGTTTGAAATATGCTACATCAGTTGGAGCTAGCTTGTGCACCTCGACATTTTAATGAAAATAAAATAATTTCTGCATGTAGTACATCTATCATGAAGCGAGTGTGGCTATACCGAGCCCTCATGAGTTAGGAAGTTTTGTTATGCTAACAAAATTTTTAAAACATTAGACAAAACATAAAACATTAAACATTAGATTGCTTCTAACAGACACTGCATAACTTAATTAAAACAACTGTATTGTCCTTAGAGTCTGCAGCAGTGAAATGTTGATACAGATGAAGTTGGTAAAGGAAAATGATGGTAGGTTAATGTTAGTTTAGCTGTTTTGTGATCTCAGTCGGTTTGTTCAATGTCTCAAGAAAAGCCACCTAGACATTGTAACAATTCGATATTGACAGTGCAGTCATTGGGAAATCAGTACCATGAAACCTAAACATGCACAATGAATAATTGATTGTTGTCATACACAGACTTTCTGAATCTACATCATAAATAACTTTTATTACTTGGAATAACCTACTTTACATAAATGCCTACAGAGAGTGGGTTTGCTGTAAATAGGCTATGTGATAATTGAGTCTATGGTCTGATGCTTTTCTAATTTAAGGACTGATTCGTTTGCAAGAGTTGATCAAAGCACCATCCAGATATAGCATCAAAATCAAGATTCGCCAACTGCCAACAGGAAGTAAAGATGCCCGTCCTCTGCTAAAAGAGATGAAGAAGGGGAAAGAG
>NW_018128010.1:262997-295663 GCF_001952655.1 Monopterus albus | reverse complement strand
AAAACATCAGCTGATGTTCTTAAGCAGGTGAATAGCACAAACATTTTACCAGCATGTAGTCTACACTGGGCAGAGGTCAATGTCACCAGGGTTTAGATCATAATTTCACAGATAAAAGGCAAAATCCTATCAGAATTCCAATTTGAATTGTTCAGTGGAAAATACTCCCTGTGCTACTTTTGCATTTCTGCATTACTTTTGGTTTAATATTCACTGTTTGTAAGATTAAACAAATTCTATCCCTTTCAGAAATCTGTTTATTCCCAAATCCAAGCAGAGCCATATGCATTCAGAACCAAAAGCTGCGCAGAAGATTAATTGGAAACACTACGATGACATAAGCACACTGTACTCAGTTGAATATTTGCAAATAAAATGAGACAATTCAGAAAATAGATGGAATATATAATTTGCAAAAGTCCCCTGGTATTAATGGAAGTGTGGTTGTATAGTGTTAGGGGAAGAGACAATAACTGAAATGGACTGGAGCAATAATCTGGAGTGAATTTACAGTCGGAGGGAAAACTCTGAACCACTTTCATCCTGTTTAGATCTTGTCCATGGGGATGATGACTGAATATTACCACTTCTTCTTTACTACACTGGTAAGAAAATCACCTTTCCAAAACTTATCTGTTCTCAAGAACAATGTTTTATTTAAAGAATGTGCACTGGAACAGGGCGTTTCAAAGAGACACTGAAAAGCTGATATGTCACCTAACTACGCACTGTTTCATTGTCTTAATTAAATGTCCTTCTACCCTACACAAGTTTAGATGCATATGTTCACCTAGAGATGCAAGGATTATGCAGATGAACTCAGACATCTGTGCTTTGTTTTATAACAGGGCTGCTGAATGTTTTCAGTGCCCTTGGCATAATTCTATGACATTAGTGTTCTGCTGTTTTAATCAAATGTCCCTTTACCCTTGCTGAGTAAGTGACACTTTCTTTTGGGCCTTTGTAGGCACAATCCCATTCACCCTGCCCAGATAGTGATGTTGTTGCTGTTCCTCTATAGGACCTGTTTGCTCTCGACCTGGAGCCGTACCGCTACAGTGGGGTCAACATGACAGGGTTCAGACTGCTCAACATGGACAACCCTCAGGTGGCCTCAGTGATGGAAAGGTGGGCCATGGAGCGACTGCAAGCTCCCTCCAAAGCTGAGACTGGAATGGCAGAGGGGTTGATGACAGTGAGTTTATTTTTACCCTTCTACTTTCATTCCTTGAGTTAATAGTCTAAATTAATGTCCATGGCAAGTCTGATTACCACAGCCTTTTTGTTTCCCTACTGATTTGATTTTGTATTATGAACAATATGCATTCACCAGCCCCTTTAGATACAATTGTACGCCTTAACATCTGTGTTTATGAAGCTCAAAATGCTTCAGCTTTTGGTGAAACTGTCAAAAATGTATTGAGGTGGTTTTATATGTCAATACATAAACATGTAATCTATTTTGGAAAGCTGCACCAGACAGATTTAAGCACAGCCCAAGTTCGAATATATGAGCCCACCAAGTTGCTTTCTGATTGTATACAATCAGAAATGTATGTTGGCTGATTGTGGTTGCCTGTTTGATTGTTCTCCTTTTAGTTTGTAAAAGCAGCACTGTATTTTTAGGCAAGCTTTGAGAAACCATACGGTGCTGTGCATGTACATAAACAGTGCAGATACAATCAGTGCGTAACATTTGATTTGTGATCCCTGCTGACGGATTCTAACGGCTGTGTTTCTCTTTTAGACTGAAGCGGCTCTGATGTACGATGCTGTCTACATGGTGGCTGCTGCCTCACATCGCACCTCCCAGATAACTGTCAGCTCTCTTCAGTGCCACAGACACAAACCCTGGCGCTTTGGATCACGCTTCATGAACCTGCTGAAAGATGTGAGTCTGGTTTTTTAATGTGTGACACCCAGCCCTCCTCTATCCATCCATCCATCCATCCATTTCACAGCTGTTTCATTTCCTCGGGCGCAGGAGCAGAAACAATAGAGTTTGGAGATCAGATATGGTGAACGCGTGTGTGATGATCATATTCAAAACTATTTTTCTCAGGAGACAGAGACTGACGTCATGTGCTGCATGTTGGACATTTCTTAGATTGTCAAAACACTACCGATAAGAGCTGTCCACTGAGAGCTGCAGCGGTTTATTGGAATGGTTAATACAAACAGGAAAGGATATAAACATTTCAGACAATTCCCCAAAATAAATACAAATTCCAAAATATTTGATGAAAATCTGAATCTATATCCTCAGTGTTTTAAATCTGAAGGCTGCCATACCACAGTAAGTATCCTATACTGTGGATCTTTGGTTATTAAAGACGAAAAAAAGTATTCACTTCTGCATGAAATCTGACAGCAAGTGGGATAAGTACACAAGGAGAAGCTACTGACAGTGTGAAAAACATGTCTGTCCAGTGATAATTAACCCAGGTGAATTGTGAAAGCAGACTTTCGCTATATATATTAATTTGAATTTAATAGGCTTTCTTGTTATTTTAAATTCTCTAATTAGAGGTTTCTTTGACAAATGAGCTTGTCAAATGCAAGTGGAAGATAAAATATTGAAGGACACAAGCAATCTCAAAGAACACATAGAGCAGAGTAAATGAACTTTCACACTGCACAGCCTCGGCAAATACTGTCTGTAATTAGATTTGTGACCCACATTTTACATGAACATTCTGAGGTATAAAACAGGAGTTTCTTGCCTACTGATGATTAACTGAGTTATGTCTTATACTCGATGAACATGGCACCTTGTATCTTCCTGAGCATTGCTGTCATTACAGCACTAATTTAAAGAACCACACTGGTGTTTTCTTTCCATGTTGTAGCCCATTTACAGCAAAACATGTACTTAACACCACCAGCCAGTGTTTTCAGAAGCTTACCGTGTAGTGCACAGGCTCAGCAAAAACACACTAGACATTCTGACAGGGGAATGAGGGAAGGTGGCTGGGATATACTGACGGAACTGCTGAAGGAAAGAGGCGTACATGTGGGCAGAGCAGCAGGAAGAGCTGATAACAACTGCTGGAGGGAGAAGAAAAAGCAGAGTCTGAAATGATGTGAGGTTAGTGGCAAGCAAACAGGTAAAATATTGACATGGATTTTAGCAACTGCATATGACAACTGTTCATTTTATTACTGTGTCATAATCCAGTTTTCAGGAATCCTGAAAGTTTTATTAGAAGTGATCAGAGTGATTATTTTGTCCAACAGTGGAGGAATTTCAAGTCTCTGCTGTTTATTAGTGTTTTGTCCCAGAGCAGACAGTTTCGTTTGGACTTGCTTGATCCTTATGGTGTTTGTTATTTGCTCTTTATTGCTGCTGAAACACTGGAATTCCCCCATTGTGGGATTAATCAAGTCGTATCTTATCTTGCTACTTTTCTATTATTTTACTGTACAGATGAACATGTTTGCTAGTGAGGATGATGAGTAGATGTTTGAAGGAGGATGGGTTTCTCTCACCATTTCTTGCAATTTTCCTCTGTTGTGTTCATTGATATTTGGTGAGGTTTCAGTTCTGCATTGATATGTCATTCTTATCCTTTATATCATCTGGATCCTTCAATCCGAGAGGCTCTGTGTCATCACTACATGTACAGTAAAGACACCACACCAACACATAGTCAAGAAAGAAACACTTTTGATTGTTGAGGATTTAAAAAGAAACTTCAAATGGATCAAATTGGTTCTCACAGACGTGTTTAAAACTGAGTGAAGCAGTCTAATTAAAGAGCACCGTTACCAAATGATGCTCTGTGACCTTCTATAGATGCTGAACATGCCACCATGCCACCCCTACTACCCTTTCAGTAATGTACATTTCTCTTTTGTAAGAGCCATTGTTAATTTCCTTTTAACTTAGATTTGAATGTAAAGTGTGTCAAGAAGTGCAGCACTAGAGCATAATAAAGTTAAATTAACTGCACTATTAATTGCTCTATTGCTTGTTGAGCATACTAATGGCTCAGGGTTCATTTATTACAATTCCAGTGGACTGAATTGAATATAATTTTACTTACAGACTGAAAGAAAATAATGAAAGACAAAGCAATTAATTAGTACATTGAGTCAAGAAGATTTTGTAGATGTTAATTATTACAGCCAGGGTCAGTTCATCCCAGAACTCACTAAGACCTTTTCTCTTACCTCAAAATCCATTTATTCATGTAGAGTTTTGTTGTCATTTGGAGTGCTTGCTAGTGATCAGTGGCATCTGTTTTTGTCACTCAGAGTGCCCCCAGTTCTTTCTAGTTCTCAGAATACACTCACTCACTGAGGTGCATCACAAGTCACACAGCTCCTTACCTCCGTGCCCGGCTTTATTTCCCACTTGGCTTTGACTTTCAGTTTCTGCTCACTTCTAACAGCTATCTCCCTTTTAAAACATACAGTACAGGAACAACATTTTAGCTGTTACAGGAATTTTCACTGAGACTGACTTCATTCCAAAGGACATGAGCCAGCCTAGCCAGGTTTTTCAAAGATTATACATATATAAAGAAGGAGCAGCATGTTGGAGCATTTTTATATTGTGTGATTAGATTATTTCTCATTTAGATATTATACAGTCGTTCCAAATAGGAATGTGACAGTGTTTAGGTCTTGTATTTACCATGAAGACTTTGTGTTTTGGGCCGAATGTTGGCAAATTCACAGCTGAACTGAACTATATCTGCCATCTTTCCATAGAGAAATTGGCTTCTCACCGTTCTCTGTCACCACATAACTGAGATGCTGCTCATTTCTCTGTAATAGAGATTTAACCCGAGTGTTATTCAGCAGAGGTCACTTCATTATCAAATGCATTCAAAAATCACTGAACTCTGCTGCCCACCTACTGCTGCTGCTCTGCTCTCAGAGGCCATGCCTGCCTGCTCCATTTACATCACCGTCCACCACGTTACATACTCAGAGACGCTTCATATTTCCATTGAGGATCCAGTCAAGGCAAAACTGTTCTTTAAGATGCAGTTAGCTTTTATTAATGCTTTTTGCTCAATGGACAACTCATCAATTATTCATTTTTTACGAGCACTTTTCATTCTTCCAGGCTTTTGTTTGAATTTGCATTTACATACATGGCGATAAAAAGTGAGGGATTCATTGTTTTTTGTTTGCTGTCCTGTCTTCACCTCAGACACAATGGGACGGCTTGACTGGACAAATACTTATAAACAAGACAGATGGCCTGAGGAAAGAATTTGATTTGGATGTCATCAGCCTAAAGGAGGATGGCTTGGAGAAGGTGAACCTTCTGACCCATGTCTACACTGTCAGTACAGGCTGTTATTGCAGACATTCAAGCAGAGCTGAACAGAGTGGAGAAAAATATAAACAAACAAGGCCACTGCTATTCAGTGTAATCTTTTTCTAATGTTGCAGAAAGATGGCTTGCTCACAAAATTAAATAATTATAATTTACTGAAAAACAAATTTTGAAATGTGGTGACACATAAGAATTCCTCAAAAAAGGACATTTTTGAACTGTTTTGACATTTAGCCTTTGAAATGGCTGTAGCTGTCAGTTTAAGTTTTTACTGCTACACTCAGTTTTGGCAGGTCATTACCGGGTTTGCTATCTGTTAATGACAGATCTCTTCCCTAGAAAAACATGTACTTTTTATTAAGGCAGTTGTGGGTAAAGCTCAAAGTGAAACTAAAGTAACAGCTATAACTGGACAAATTATTTTATACATTTGTCTTAAAGCCAAGATTCACTATCACTGTTGTACTTTTCTTTTCTAGTGTAGGATTCTGTGATTAAAATGCTTTCCCTTTATTGTTTCTGCAAGACAATCGCGGGCACCAATCGCATGAATAAAGTTTGGAAAAAGGTTTGTACTTTAGATGCCCTGGCAGACTAAAGGAATAGTGACCCTATTTACCAATTTTCCTCTACCTGATACTCTGTGATTCCTCCCTTTTTCATAAAACAAACAAAGTTTTTGGTTCTGTTGAAGGAAGAAATGTTGAGCTTTTGTGTACTGGACATGTTTTTTTTTAGTATACTGTGTTTTGTGCTCCATCCTTGTCCTCCTCCTCTCTCTCATTCCTGTTTTTACCTCCGTAGTATCCCTTCTTTGAACTCGGGCAACTAGGGACCTATGATGTCTAGTCAGTGTGGTTATGTGGATATTTAATTCTTTACAGATCGGCGTGTGGAACTCCCAAGCAGGCCTTAACTTAACAGAAAGCAACAAGGACTCAACCACAAACGTGACTGACTCAATGGCCAACAGGACACTCATTGTCACTACTATTCTGGTATAAATAGAGGAAACGATCACTATGAAGCAGCATTTGATCAGGCACAACTTGGTAAAACTGATGATGTCTATACTGTGTCTTTTGCCAGGAAAATCCTTATGTCATGTATAAGAAATCTGATAAGCCCCTGTATGGAAATGACCGCTTTGAGGGTTACTGCCTGGACCTTCTCAAAGAGCTCTCCAACATTTTGGGCTTCTCCTATGAGGTAAAGCTGGTGTCTGATGGCAAATATGGAGCACAGAATGACAAAGGGGAGTGGAATGGCATGGTGCGAGAACTCATTGACCATGTGAGTAACAATCAGTGTTTTAAGTGAGAGAACATCCAAGTGATCAGCAGTATCATCTGTCTGACTGTGACCCTACTTGATGTCTTTGCTCTGTACCAGGTGGCAGACCTCGCCGTGGCCCCTCTCACTATCACATATGTCAGAGAAAAGGTGATCGATTTCTCTAAGCCCTTCATGACGCTGGGGATCAGCATCCTCTATCACAAACCCAATGGTACCAATCCAGGAGTGTTCTCCTTCCTCAACCCCCTCTCTCCTGATATCTGGATGTATGTGTTGCTGGCATGCCTTGGTGTCAGCTGTGTACTGTTTGTCATTGCAAGGTAAACTGCTACTTAGGAAAAACCTGAAGCACTCTAATTTTCCTCATAAACATTAAATGCTTTGTTAGAAATATACTTTATAATAGTTACTAAACAGGCCACTAAACTTGCGCCCCAGTTGAAATGCTAATATATGGGATCATTTGGTTGCACCTGAAGCAATAACATTTCACTGAAAGCAAAATTTTACTTTGGTTGTACATTTTAGCATCTTGTATTCGAGAAGCCACTTCAAGTTATGAATAGTAACTCAAAAAAAATGCAGGTAGTAATAAACAAATATAAACTGAACTAAATAAATAAATAGCCCTAAATGTGAGATTTTCTTGTCATCATCAAGTCATTGTATTTTTTTTTTTACATTACTAATTATGAGTGCTTAATTATTCATCATCAGGTTTACACCCTATGAGTGGTACAACCCTCATCCCTGCAACCCAGACTCAGATGTGGTTGAAAACAACTTCACTCTAATAAATAGTGTCTGGTTTGGAGTTGGAGCCCTTATGCAACAAGGTATGCTTACTGAAATTATGATTATATTATGCTTTTATGCAATTTTAATACCTGGCAGAAGTTTCCCTTTGCTAGAACACTTTCAACCATCACCTTCATATATAATGTTTGTGGAAAAAAGTAAGGTAGTCATAGATTGCAGAATTCATAATCTTGCGTTGTTATTTTACAGGGTCCGAGCTGATGCCTAAGGCCCTCTCTACTAGGATAGTTGGCGGAATATGGTGGTTCTTTACGCTGATCATAATCTCCTCATACACTGCCAACTTGGCTGCCTTCCTTACTGTGGAGAGGATGGACTCTCCAATTGACTCTGCAGATGACTTGGCCAAGCAAACCAAAATAGAGTACGGTGCTGTAAGGGACGGCTCCACCATGACCTTTTTCAAGGTAACCTTCTTTCCTCTGTACTGTAAATGGAAAAGTATCTCTACAACATTTGGAGGAGGGTACGACCCTGAACACCGCTTTTGAATTTAATTAGCCTGACAGGTTTTTACTCTTGAATCATCAGTCCTCAGTCATTACGGTAACATGACATGTGCTGTCCAGTGGGTTTGGCATAAAATGGAGTTTGGAAAAAGAAATAAGCTTAAAGGTTAGTATCTTAGAAATGTCCTCATCCGTCCAACAAACATCGGCTTAACAAAAAACTATGGACAATTTTCCCATAAAGACTGGAATGATTTATCCTTTTGCCTGTAACACAGTAACCAGTTTATCTGAAAGTACAGAGAAAATTGAATGAACCTGAGTGGATGTGTGCACACTTGTCACATGCAATCTTTTTGAAAGGTAAAAGCTTTTTACTTAGCCATGCACGATTGCTCCAGTCAGCAGATCATTTAATTTGATGTATTAGACACAAACATGAATGACTGAACATACATCACCATTATCTGTTTTGTGTAAACCTCTGTGTTGTGGTTTCAGAAATCTAAGATCTCAACTTATGAGAAAATGTGGGCATTCATGAGTAGCAGGAAAAACACAGCGCTGGTGAAAAACAACCGGGAGGGGATCCAGAGGGTGCTCACCACAGATTACGCTCTTCTGATGGAGTCGACCAGCATCGAGTACATCAGCCAGCGTAACTGTAACCTCACACAGATTGGAGGCTTGATAGACTCAAAGGGCTATGGTGTTGGAACCCCAATTGGTAAGAGAGAAGCGTAACCAACTGCACAATAACAATAACAAATAAACATATCCTATCTGCTACAAAACAGCAAACCCAAAGGCCATGTTTTTATCTGGCTACTTTTCCCCACTGTAGGCTCCCCTTACAGAGACAAGGTCACCATTGCCATCTTACAGCTCCAGGAGGAAGGGAAGCTGCACATGATGAAGGAGAAATGGTGGAGGGGGAACGGCTGCCCAGAGGAGGACAGCAAAGAGGCCAGCGCCCTGGGTGTAGAGAACATAGGGGGAATCTTTATTGTACTGGCAGCTGGACTAGTGCTCTCAGTTTTTGTAGCAATTGGAGAGTTTATTTACAAATCCAGAAAAAACCTGGACATTGAGGAGGTGAGTGTTGGCCAGTGTGAATGGCACAACAAGTATTAATACAGTAGGGGATTCAATCTAAGACTGTTACGAACCTACTAGACATTTATGTTGTCATTTCTGTCTTCAGAGGACCACAGTAATCACCGGGCCAAGTCTGAATGTGTTGAACTGCAAAGTTACAATCAAAACCTAACTTTATAACAGAGTGTAGTGTTTTTCTGTAGTTTTGATGTAGAGCACATGAACATTTTAGTCTTGAATGGAAGAATACATTTGAATCCCATTTTATGATGACAGACAGTTGTTGACTTCTGACATCATGACACTTGACCATCTTGGCCTTTCTGATTTTTGCAAAACACTGTAACTTGTAGCACTTTTTGTGCGGGGTAAAAAAAGAAAGTCAGACCATGACATTGCAGGCAAATGATAGTAAGTGGTATCACTGAGGCATCATTTCAATAACTGCAGTAACTTTGAGAGTTGTTTTCATATTTATACTGATTTCATATTTATACATTGACATAACAGCACGACTTCTTACCACTTTCATATGTTTTCACGTATTCCAAAAAAATCTTTTGATTTATTCAGTGACTGTTATTTCCAATGTGTTTCTGAATGAGTGCTCCCCATAAATTTTATTCATCAAGTTGCTTAAAGTCTATAATTTATTTTGTATCACATGTTCATGAACATGCATTTAAGTTTCATCATGTTGTGATTGTTTGAGAATGACTACATTTCTGTGCGAACATTACGTCCCTAACCCTGTCATTCCTGGTTGGTTTGGTTTTGATTGCTCCCTTTCTTTGCATGTACACCCTTTTCCTTTACTGGATGGAGACATTATCACAAGCCACTGATTTCATCCACAACACACCTGGGTTACACCAGTGAACCCTGAAGTTTTGCACATTATTGTGATACTTATGAGTTCTCTGTCAAAAAGTTGTTTTGACCAATTTACATAGTACATTTCATTCTTGTTATTAGAGCGAAAAGATGAGAAATTAAGTAACCTGTCTGCACTGTAGAAAACTGATCGTAGAGCACATTATTTTTATATTCTTACACTATATCACCATGGTTTTTTAAAGAAGTGTTTGTCCAATGCGACATCGCTAGCATGCACCTATGACATTACAGTTATTCCATTTGTATCAGAATCAGCTTTACTGGCCAGGTGTGTTGGACACAGGAGGAATTTGACTCTGGTACAGCGGCTCTAAATGCCTATGTACATATCCTTATGTAAGGCAGCAGTGGACAAGTAAACAATGTAAGGCTGAGAACAGAAGAAAATAAGTAATGTGCAATCAAGCAAAGGAATGTGCATTAGGAATAAAAATAAAGTACTATATACACAGTCTATAAGCATTTGATGGATCTATATGTACAAGATATATTTACAGGTATTGCACTGAGGGTTATTGTCCAGTCAAACTGTCGTGGGTTAAGTGTTCATCAGAGCGACAGCCTGGGGGAAGAAACTGTCCTTGTGCCTGGTTGTCTTGGTGCACAGTGACCTGTAACGCCGTCCAGAGGGGAGGAGTTCAAATAGATTGTGTCCAGGGTGTGAGGGGTCAGCAGTGATCCTCTCTGTCCTCCTTTTGACCCGTGAGGTGTACAGGTCCCCCATGGAGGGCAGGCTTACACTGATGATCTTTTCTGCAGTCCTGACTGTCTGCTGGAGTTTGTTCTTGTCCTGCTTGGTTGCTGAGCCAAACCAGACAGTGATGGAGGTGCAGAGAACAGACTCGATGATTCCTCTGTAGAACTGTATCAGTAATTCCTGGGGCAGGTTGAGCTTCCTGAGTACATCCTCTGCTGTGCCTTCTTGATGATGGTGCTGATGTTGGACGTCCACTTCAGGTCCTGGGACATAGTGGAGGCCAGGAACTTGTAGGACTTTACTGCTGATACAGTGCTGCCAAGTATATTATCACTGCACAACAGATTTTAATATTCTAAGGTTTTTTCTGAACTGCGTTATGGTGTGCAGTTCAGAACTGTCTCAGTCAAAAAAAAAGAAAAAAGATGACAGTTCAAAATCAAACAAAATCTATCCCACAGTGTTGCTGTTGCTGCTTGTCAAACAAGGCCACATACATAACATTTTTATCTGTGGCACTAAAAGAATATCAGTTTTAGCCTGCAGGAAAAGTCAAGTCAGCTCTATGAGGGCCACAAAGAATAGTGTTTGCTACACCCATCAGCACATATATTTTCTGCTTTAGCAATTTAGCAAGTAAGATAACTTCCCAGATGTTTAAAATTTCTAATCTTTGTTTTCCCCTCACCTCCTGTTTCTTAATCCTCATTACCTAAGTATTGTGGAGTCAGTCTGACACTGAATGGAATCATACCATAGTAAAAAAAAAAAGGTAATAGGAACATTAACACTTTATAAAAGTAAAACTATGTATTTTATGATAAAATAAAAATAAAAAGGGCTTAATTACATCAGATAAAAGATTATTTCATTGAGAAAAAACTATCCCAGAGGAAGTAGGTGGAAAGAAACAGCACAAAACAAAGTGGGAGATCTTCATCCAGATTTTGGGGGAAAAAAGAAATATAGGCTCTGGCACAGAAGATACAGTATATCAAGACAGATACAGAGCTCAAAGGGGCTTTGCATTAATCTGATGTTGTAATGACAGTTTAAGGTTTTGGTATTCTGATGAATTCCAGGATTGGGCTTAAACTGCTTTCATTTTGTTTGGTGGTCTTTAATCTTCTAACCCTGTGTTCTTAATCTGAACTCGGAGCAGGTTTATAATCTTGCATGAATGAGGCCACGGATTATGGGTTCTGACCTTGCCATGCCACACAGCTGCTTTCTCCTCAAATCAAGTCTCTCGTCCTGTGTAGCTTGTAAAAGAAGATAATCTTACTTGCTCCAGAATCAGCAGAAAAGACACAAACACTGAGGAAGATTCTTAATTTTTGTAAGGGGAATTCAAAAATAGGTTTAAATTCATAATGCTTTGGAATTTGAAAGTGATTCCAATTCTGACCAGCATTAACTTGAGAATTTTCTCAGTATTTCATGGCATGACGGGGAGAAGATATTATCTTCATGTGATCATTTTGGCTTATTGATGCAACACTGCTTGTTGAGTTTAGAGTTGCAGTGTGTATCTAAGTCAACCTCTCAAAGACAGCTACGGGTTTTATTTGTTACCTCAGGGTTACTGGTGTAATCACTGCTTTAATCTTGAGGATTGTGTTCTGAGGAAACCACACTGAGATAGCTTTATCTTTCATTGTTCCCAAGTAGTAAAATAGTACAAAACAAGGCAAGCACTGTCCAGATCCAGATATGTAAGTAGGAAATTTAAATCAGAAGACAAAAACATCTTCTTTAACTTTTTAAAAGGGCTTCCTAACAGAGGTGTTCTGTTTGCTTCACTCCACCACCCTTAAATCTGAACAAATGTTTATCTCAATTTTGTTTTGGCAGCTCAAGGACATAGTCTCATACTCAGGTCAGCAGCAGAACCAGAACTACAGACACATTAAACAACCAGCCATAAAATGAATTTTGAGTCATACAAAATGATGATGGATCTTTAAACATGGTGGGTCAGTGTAATTAAATTACAGTGCTATTCATTATATAAATACATTTAACTAGTTGTTTAAAGGAATAAGCAGCAAAAATGATAGTGTGGTGAGGAAGGTAGCTAATAATGAAGAAGTGAGCACCACATACAGTTTTTTATTTTATTATTATTGGGGCATGTACTATGATTTGATATTATCTGACTTACATTTGTTAAAATCATGTAGTCTCTTCAAGAACAGGGTTGCTGTTATGCTGAGAGGGGGTTTAAATGTTAAGAAACAGAGGAAATCTATTTTTTTTAACCAAATGAGGATGACACACAACACTTGTCAGCATCAGAATATTGTTTCTTCTATATCTACACTGCAAATGAAGGCAACCTGCCAGTCCAACCTACACCACCTAGTGGTACCAGAGGAAACTACAGCAACATGTCTACTGTACATGTGGACTTGCAAACATAGATGTTAATGAGAAACTGGAAGCTACCAATTCACTTTGTCTTTCCTCACTCCACCATCATCTAAGATCATATCCTTCAGCTTCTGATTGACTGAACACACCTAATCCAGGTAATCAGAAGTGGGTAGGGCAGGGATAGTTGGAAAATAAGCAGGGCAGCGGCACTCGAGGACCGGGGTTGCCCACCCCTTTCAAGCCCAGTCTTCCTTAATGACACTGTAGAGCTAACAAATGCATTTAGTGTATTTTTTAATCCACCATGTGCAATAAGAACATGACTTTTAGGTCAGAGTCATTTTGTTTATAGTACACAAGTCATTCTAAAACAACTGTCTTCTTGAATGTTAACTATTTTATTTAAGTTTAGTTGGTTATGTCATGTCCACAAATGCTGACTGAAGAGTCTAACATCAGCACTACACTACAGCACGTTACTTCAAATTTTTTAAACAAAATTTACAACTTCAAAACTACAAAACCTTTCAACTTCAAGCTTTAGCCTCAATCTCTGGCAGAGAAATTGCAGAAGGAACAGTTCAGTATTGGAGTCCGTTAATTAAACGGATTGTAAACAAAGCTGTGCTTCCATCTGCTGGCCAAACTGTGGTATTGTACATCAATAAAGTGGAAAACATTCCCACTTACTGAGCGTTCAAAAGAAACACTGAATAGTAACAAAAGGTTGTTTATTTAAATCTGTAATCCATGAAAGCATTTAATAAAAATATGTGGAAACAGACTTAAATGTAGGAGAATGTCATCAATAGGGCTCTGGGTTAATGTGTAACAGTTCTCATGACAAGAATACACAAAGAATGCCTTTATCTTTAGGTATTCATACTATGCTACTGCATAAGGCACATTATCAAACAACAACTTCTTATATTCCTTGTAATACTTTCAAAAACACTAGAAGCATTCCCCAAATACCAATCAGTGAAACTATGCATTGGCATTCAAATAATGCTCTTGAGAAGATGCAACAATTCCCTAAAATCTATAGTAAAAAGCTCTGTTAGTGCTGTGCATATTTAATCAGGGAAACATAATTCTGGTGAAATAATACAGTATGTGTCAAACGTCTAATGATAGACTGGTTACCTTGAAATGAAAGAAATGTCTTATTATGAAAACTAGTAAACTGCATGTGCATTGTGTGTGTTGGGGGTGCAACGAGAATTATTTTAGCACAATCAGGTTATGAGATTCCCTGAGAAAACAAACTTCATTTTACATTTACAAATTGACTCATTTACAAATGGAAACATTTAGGAATTACCTGAAAATCGACTGCACCTTCAAATCAGTGAATAGTGAATTGTGTGTTTGCCGTGAAATGTGTATTATAAAAACAGCAAAGGAAGGCTGACAAGTCTCTATGTCAATCTAAGATACATCTGTCAGATAGAACATTATATTCAATTAAATACAAGGAAAGCATGTCTATCACAAATGGAGATTACAGTATATAGTCAGATCCCCCCGACCCCCATGGCCCTGCATGATTACAAATGACAAATGGTATTTGAGTCCAATTACAAGATGTTGTCCATGTCCAGACAGGTGTTAAGCAAAGACATGGGAACAGGGTAGACCTGTGGAGAACCTGCCTCCGCTGTCTGTGTACCAGCCTCTGGTACAGCACAGTCAACTGAGTCTGCAGGTGGACCAGCTGGGTCACATTCTGACGAAACACCTACCCTTTCAGTAGCAGTCTGGGACTCTTCATCTTTATCCACAAGGCTAGGTGATGAGATAGGAAAGTGTGGTGAGGAGAACTTGTCAAGAAGCTGCACATGGTCCTGATCAGAGCCAGATTCAATGCTGACAATCTTAAGCCATGCCTTCTGCAGGTTTTGCTCCAACTCACTTCGCTCCTGTAGCAGCTGCTCTTTCTCACTTTTCTGTAGAGAGGACGGCAGCAAAGCACAAACACTTAAAACTGAAGATTGCTCTGTAAAATGAAAGGATTGCTCAACGAATAATAGCTAAATTTTAGCTGATCTTAACTGTATTTTCTGTTTCTTCATTCATGCTTCTATTTATGTTCCTTCATTAGTCTGCAGTACTTGAAATTTTGGAGTTTTCTGGTATAGTCTGTTTAATCTGCAATCATTCATCTTTCTATAGGTGCTAAAGAAACTCTGGCATTTCAAAGAAGAAGGGGGCAAGATGCTTTCACTTCCTGTCAGTTCTGTTAACTCTGCTACAATTACCTAGCATACTGCTCTCTATTGCTGCATACTCACTCTAGTCACCACTAAAGATCAACAGAGCTCACACAGTACTTAGGAAAGACAATACATTCAATATGTTTGACAACATATTGTGAATATTAGACAAATTAAAGGCAACTTACTAATTTTTTTATTTCACATTCTAGCTGACATATGCTGTCTAGTTTCCTCTTTCGACAGCGCTGTGCAGCCACGCGGTTTTTGCTTCGCCGACGGACATCGTGGACAAACTCTAGCTGATCTGTAGTCAAGAGATGGTGTCTCAGAAGCTGCTGGAAGGCCCTCCGGTTCAGTGCAGATATCTGCTCCACTGGGAATGGGAGCTGAATCTGTAGAGTACATGGTTTATGAGTAACATTTATTTTACTTACTCTCTTCAGTTACCAATAAGCAAACATCATCTGTGTAGCACAATCACCTCTGCTGCTCTTTTGTTGTTGGCCTCAGTATCTCCATCTGTGTCCAGGTCTGAGTCGTCCCCAGAGTTCGGTGAGGAGGACATGCAAGGGCTCTTCTCTGACTGGGACAGACTGTCATTGTGTGGAACTGGGACATCACCTGGCCCAAGGTCCCTGAGGAAGGGACAGTCTCCTGCACTGGAGGTCAGGTCCAGCTGCTTAAGCCAATGAAAGTCTGATGCTTTTGTCAGATTGTTTTGGTCTGTGTGATCCAGAGGGAGTGCCTGAGTCTGAGATGGGCACAGGTCAGACCAAAATCCCTTTGCCAAATGTTCAGCCACCTCCCTCTCCACACTGCTCCTCTGACCAAATCTTTCTTCGTGGCTTAGAGGAGTTAGTGTAGGGTCTGAGAGATCATCTGCCATTCTCTGGTCAAGGCCAGCCTCGCTCTGCTCTGATAACTCACTGCAATCTTCTGCCCCTGATGTACTGAGTGGATGTGAACTGGGGTTAGAGTTGGTTTCAGCACCAAGCATCTCAGCAGTTTGTTTGACATCTCTGCCTGCTGGCTCAACGAGTTCTGGTGGATTCACTTCTCCTGGCATTGACAGCTGACAGGGTAAGCCACCGTTTGCCAAACTCAACTCGCTTTGATCACACGCATCTCCTACCACTATAATTTGGTAGAACTGAGAGAGATCTACTTTGTCAGAGGCAGGGCATGGCGAAGACAACATTGGGCACACACCACTTCCTGTTAACTCCAGAGATAAGGGAGCCATTTGTGGGCCGCAGTTCTCCAAACAGAAGTGTTCTTCCTCACTGTTCGTCTGACTCTGTCCACTCTGAGGACACTGTGATGAGACCTGTGTTTGTTCATCACTTGCCAGTGAGCTGTGTGACTCAAGTAATTTTGGTTGGCTGCTCTCAGTGCTGGGGCCAATACTGGCACTGGGATCCCGGCTCTGACAACAGACTCTATGTCTCTGTGAGGTTCTCTTGCCTTCGGAAAACTTGGGGATGAGAAAATCAAAGCATGCTGACTCCAAGTTGTGAAATCCTAAAAACTCAGCAGTACTGTGAATGGCGTGAATGTTTTCTTTGGTGAATACCAGCTTTGATGTGTAGGCAAATTGTAGCAAAGGTTCAAACCCCTCCACAGTCACCTGTGGGGGGGAAAGACATATAGTATAACAAATTTATTGAACCATAACAAAATTCATGCTAGTAAAAAAAAAAAAAAAAACTACAATAAAACTTGATCAGCTCAAGGAAAGGCATTGATTATCTACTTCAACGGGACATACCTGCCCTGAAATTTGGAGCTTCAAGTGTTCTTAAACGACATATAAAATGATAACATTACCCATTATAAACTGCAGCATCTAGCAAAGACTTGCACAGTTTTAGGAAAAAAAAAAGCTGTATAATACTATATTATTCTTAATAGAACTATTGTCATTGACATGATAATGTATACATCTGCAAGAATACCATTACAAGGGTTGAAAACCGGACCAACAGTCACATCACACAAAGTTATGTACTGCTCGACATGAAACAAATCCAGCAGTGTTTGTGTTTTTCATGGTTGTTTTTGAAGAAAAACTGTGTGGTGCATTATGATAATCTATTATTGATATTGTGATGACTAAGGACTGCTACATTTTTGGGGATCACATCTTTTCAGTATAGAGCTGACCATTCATAAATGTAAAATAGAGCAACAGAATTCAACACACCTGTAAAACTGTAACCAAGATATTCAACAATAGAGCTATAAATGTTTAGTGTTAGCCCCACCCCCCTACCCCCCCACAAATCATTCAGGATACTGACCTTGTCAGGCAAGGTGATGATGGGGTTTTGTCTGGTGACACTGGTAAACCTGTTGTGAAAGTATTCGCTGCAGGAGGCCAAGACTGAGCAGTGGGCCCGAAAACTCCTGTTTTCCACCACCACTGTCACATCACACAGGACATCCCGCTGCCTCTGGTCATTCAGACACTGAAGAACATTGGCGCTGTGTACTGCTGACTGAAAGGTGAACGCTGACATGCGAGGAGCTTGGGGTGACATGGTTCTTACATGTTCAGCCTGTGTGACAGAGGGAGCGAGAGGAGTCAAAAGAGCATCATGATCACAATGCTATTTGTCAAAATAGAGCACAGCGTGGATTCTAGCTGCAATGACTAGTCAAATTAATCAGCATTTAGCAAACAATTCATAAAACTGATTAAGCTGAAGTAAGTTTAGCAAAAATGCTGAAAATTCACAGGTCCTTGCTTCTCAAATGGGAGTATTTTCAGGTTTTCTTTATTCTATGACAGTAAACTGAATATCTTCATATCTTGGGACTGTTGGTCTGTCATAACAAAACGGATGATAATGTGACCTTGGACTTAAGATGGTCAATAAACAATTTGTGACATTTTATAGAGCGAATGATTAATCGAGATAATAATCCAAACATAGACTGATAATTAATTGCTTGTTGCTGACCTAGTGGATTCTGTCTTTAGGAGGATTCCTGTCTTTAGCAAAGGATGCATTGATGCAAAATCATATAAGCTAGATTTACAAAATATATTTTCATAGTATGGGTGGTCCCTGGACGTCTGGAGGGATATTTCAAATAAAACACTTAAGATGAAATAACAAATAAACAGGTTTTATGATTAGGCTGTGTAAAACCACTGTATACTAACTTATCTTTACTGTAATAACAACCCAGCCTCACAATCATAAGCTATAGTATTGTTGTTGGGAGTAAAAGGTCACAGGAGAGTCAATTGAACCTATGACGCGTCTTTTATACATGACACTGTAACTGTACCTGCTCATTCAAGGCGAATATAAATGCAATAATGTAATAATTTTATCTTATTATAATACTGTAATACTTTAAGTCTTCGGTGCTTTGGGCTGACTTAGCATTTAAAACATTGTGCATTTTAGCTAAATTCAGAAGTCTAGGTTACAGTAAATGATCGGTGAGTTACTACAGCATGGCTGCATTTGGGCAGCAATTTTAAAATGCTGACTCATGGTTAGCCAAGTGGGCCTGCTGGAGATGCGTAACGAAAAATACTCAACGTTACTGAGAAGATATGTTATGTTACAAAAGGATGACAACGTTTACAACAGCATATTAATATATTAATCTAAAATAGTATGCAAATGACACCGCTTTATGCTAGGCCATACCATTAGCTAGAACTAACGAGCGAACATATCAGTCTGTTTGGTAACGTACGAAAAAAAAAAACTCCTTCGAAAATAGTAGCACAGTAAATATTTTAAAATGAAACTCTTCGCTGACCTGCCATGTTAGCTGGGTAAAACTGCCACCGATAAATTTTGGGTAGAGACGATTGTGTCCATCTGGAGTCAGACAATCCTCTCCCTCATCATGTGACTACATGGACCAGGAAACGCTATGGCCATTTACTGCGCATGCTCATTGCAAGAGTCAAAAACCCAACACTAAGACAGTAAAAACTTAAGTCATTTGAAGAATTTTATTGATTAAAAATAAACAAATTTTTACAAATTATTTTAGCAAATTCCATTTATAGTCTCATCCTGATTGACAAATCAACTATCACAATCTGTTCAATGTCCATATTGATTTTCATTTCACACCTGGCCTTATGAGTGTGAAAAACATAGTGTCGCACCACTTTGATGAAAATGTCAACACTGTCAAATGTCCATTCATTGTAACCAGTACCATCTCATCACAGCCCAGTTTGATTCGCTGACAAATCAAGCAAATGTTGGTAAAGTGTTTGAGATCCCTTACACAGTGGAGCTGAAGCAACAGCAGGTTGGTTTGCCTGGATTTCCTGAGTAGTGAGGCACTATTCAATTAGAGGATTCTTTCATAGAAGAGGAGGTAGGCTTGGCAACTCTGGACTTTACTCTCACTCACAGGTTGAACGCTTGTGTCGCTGATATGGAACCAGGATCCTCTTGGTGGCTCTGCATCTCCCAAAGGAACATGATCAGTTAGTGAGGATACTTACAATATTAGAATTATTTTTATTGAAAGCAACACTGGAGTACACCTACCTTCTGCTGCAAGTCCACTGGATGAGGGTTTAGGGCACTCAGGCCGTACTTTCACGTAGGCTGTGTAATGACCTGACCTCATTGTTCCACTGTGCTCTACAATACCATACAAACTGTACAAAATCTGAGTATCTCCCTCTATCACGTGCTGTTTGGAAACAAAATTCTGTGAGTGCTCAGACTCTAACAACACAGCCACATTTACAAATGGGCCTATATGAGTAGTGATATGTAATAAATGCTTTTAATTCTGTTACTTACCTTGCATTTAGTTGCACAAAAAGGAGCTAGATCCAGTACCAGCGGAAACTGGACATGTCTGTTCACCTTACATATACTGTATCCATTCTAGAGGAAAACAAAAGTGATTTCATTCAAATAGCAAAAAAGGTCCTGCTTCGTAAATAGTTTGTTCACAGTTGTGAGAATAAAAACAGCTTGGCTTGACCATCAACAGGATCAAAGGTAAAAATGCTGACATTGTCTTCACCTGGCTTACCTGTTGAAATCTCTTCAAATGAAGGGTAAGCACTGGTGGGGGAGAAGAGATGAGGATTTGCTTCAAGGCATCAGTGTAGATATTCTTCTTGGATTCTAAACAAAGCACAAATAAAGAAAATGAACTGTATTGATCCACAAATTGAGAAAGTGAGTTTGGGGAAAGAAAAGAGCCACAGTTTATTTGGCCTAATTAGAAGCCTTTAATGCACAAACATGCTCAGTTTGTGCAGGAAGCACATTAACGGTAGGTCAAATATGATTATGAGAGGAACTCCACATACCTCCAGCTTTGTCTTTGCTCTGTTGTTGTTTACTGCAGGTGACACACAGCAGACTGTTGTTCTGCGTGAGGACTTCCACTTCTGTGAAGTGAAACAGACATGACTGCACTGAACACTCCTGTTTCTCAGGGGGCGTTCTGGTAGCCAGTGTGTGGAAGGCCAGCTCTGGGTCCTGATTTATTACTGTGTACTCTTTGGCTTCCAGTGGCTCATCTTCAATCTCTATGCTTTGTTCCATATCATCGGTGTCTTCTATGAAGGCGTCATCCAGAGTTACTTTCTCCATTTCACTCACCAGCTTTGTGTCCTCTTCTCCTTCCTGTTCTGTGTCAGATATTTTGTCATCCTTGGAGCTGTGCTCCTCTGATAAGACAGTAAAAGGGTTGCTGACCGAAGTCGTAGCTGATGAGCTGAAGTCAGTCACTGAATCTTCGTCCTCTTTGTTTTCTTTCTCAGCCTGGTCTGTGCCAAGGTTCCTTAGTTCCTGCTCGGCAGCAATCTTCTGTGCAGGATTTCCATCACTCAATGAGTCTCCATCATGTGTCACACTGTCATCATTTTCCAATTCATTTACATCTGCAGGAGGTTCTGTCTGTTTGTCCTCTGTGGAACTTGGAGATCCGAGACCGTTTAAACTGACTCTGCTCTCAAGTTTCTGCTGCCTCTTTTGATGCTGCAGGCAAAGGCAAGGGAACAATTATTACTATTTAGTTCATTCTGTACCATGATTCAACAGTCATTCATCAAAGAGACAAGTTAAGGCAACAGGAAACATTCCCTGTATGTGTTCAATGAGGTACCTTTGCTTGCTTTTTAGCCTGCTTCTTGGCTTTCTTCTGCTGGTATTTGCTACCAGCCCCAGTTGGAATGTCATCATTTCCATTGGTCAGAGCAGGGCTGTTTCTGCCATCCAGGCTCGATTCACTGGTCCTCTGAACTCCTTTTTTCTGGTTCTTCTTTCTATATGCCTGTACAGTGCCGGCATAAGAAGGCAATATGTGTAACTCAGATAAAACACAAAAAATTAACAAAAAAATATTCCTAAGAGCTTTACCTCATCAGAAACAGGAAGGGAAAGATCCAAAAATATTTCTGTGACTACAGACACCTGTAAGTGCAAAGCAGTGGCTATTTAGCTTGATGTCAACATGACATTGGCCGGTAATGTTACATTTTTGTCCACATTGCATACCGTTTTACATTGCTGACACATTATAGTACTGGTCATTTCCCCACCAAAAACTTGGTCCACAAAGTTTTTTGGAAATCCATCTTTCTCGTACTCTGCAATCGGAATTTCATTGTCAGAGGGTTTCGTTTAATTATTAATACCAAGATTTTATACTATAGCAGAATGCCTCAAAAATTGTTTTTGCTCAGATAACATCAACTACAAGATATTCATTTATAGCCCTTATACTTACTTTTAACAAGTGTTTTCAGCTGGTCTCCATCTATGTTTTTTCTAGATTGTTTCAATGCCTCCATGATCCCTGAGTTTACTCTCTGTAGAGCCAAACATAATCTTTAAATGTAAATGATAAAAATCACTAATAAACCATAGCAAATATAAGATGCTGACATTTTTTCCAGGATCTCAATAAATTTAGCCTCTTTACATTCTGACTGTACTTCTACAAAACCTCAGCTATGTGGGAATTAGCTACTCCAGCAGGCTAGTTTTCAAGAAAAGCAAATGTCAAGAAGAGGAAAAAAGCTATTTAGTAACATTTCTTTGATTTCCATGCATAACATATCCTCACTTTGAGCAAATTTAGAGTCTGAATTACTTGACATAAATGAGCTTAAATATAAAATTAAGTGCACAGTGCAATACCTATCAGCTGGCTGATGTGTATGTTTAGTGTTGTTCTGCTGCAAAACCAATATCCTGCCATGTAACATATAGCCATTTTAAATATTTCATCAATGGGCTATTTAAACTCAACCCCTACTTTGACCTCTTCAGCACGCATCCCATCCAGAAGGTAGCGCAGAAGCTCCTGGCTATCTTGCTGCTGAAATCCTTTGAACCTGGCAGCCCTGCAGGTCAAGTATGAGGTGATGCTGTGATGCTAGGAAGTACATTTCAAGTGCATCTTAAAGTTGAGTTTAACACCAATCAGTAGCTGCACTCACTTTTTACAAACTTGCGTGAACAACTCGCGCGGTGTAACTACACCCTTCTTGGATTGCTGGATCTCATTGAGAAGCTGACACATAGCCAAAGTCAGGGATCCAGGCTGGTCTAACTGCACTTCAATGGGCTCCTGCAATCATAATAAAAACAAGCTTTTAAGCAATAAACTGTGTATATTAAGCACGTGTTTGCAATAAAAACATTTAAAGAATAATGGCTACATACCAGATCTGAGGAGGCTACAGGTGTTATATTAAGATTAATTTTCTCCTCTGTCACTTTGTTGAGCACCTGTTTTAACAGCTGTGTTTGAGAAAGACTCTGGAAAAGACAATGACAGCTGTAAATAATGACTCTACAATTGACATCTTCTCACATTCTGTTCAGCACTGGCATTCCATAAGGCACAATCTTACCTGAATAACTGCATTAAAGAAACATGTATTTCCCAGGTTGCTCAGCCCCTTAACAGAAACACCACTTTTGTCTTCGGTTGTCCTGGACTGTTGTGATTTCCTAGCACTCTCTTTCTTGGCATTTTTCTTTTGGTGGTCTTCGTTTTCCTTGTCCTCACTTTCCTCTGCTTTTACAGTCTCTGTCTTCTCTTCAACATCCAACAAGCAGTCTTCCTCTTTCACTCATAAATAATCAAACACAACATAATGGGCATGGTTATAGTGGCATGAAATCCCAATAATGTTGTGTTTTGATAGACTGATGATAAAATCACCAGTGGGACCTACTTTTCTGTGGTCTCTGTATGGGCTCTGCAGAGGTTTGCTTTTTTAGGCTGGTCATTAGCTGAGCCAAATGTCCAGTTCTGGAGTACTGAACTTCATCATCACATATGTAACACCTGCAGGGGTGATGGCACATGAAAAAAAAGAGCATGCCTCTGGGATTAACACACCACAGCAAAATACTCACCACACACTCCAGTTATCCAAACTGACCACCAGGCAATGCGGATCTGACCGAGGTGTCTCATAATGTTTGATGGCATGCTGGTTCTCCGAGTTTCGTCCACATCCCTTGTAGAAAAAGGTATGTTGTCATTTGAAAGATAGTCACTTCAAAGCCTGTTGAAATCAGAATGATAAAATGGGCCAAATAACCTTACTCTATGGCCACATTTCAAGCACATCCATACAGCTGCTGTTTCTTTTTCCTCCTCCGAGTCCTGTGGCAGGGTGGCAACGATAATCTCTTTATTCTCTTCATGTTTACATTCCTGGCAACTCGTCCAATCAGAATTCCCATAAAGTTTCTTTAGAAGAGTTTGGTCTGTTCCTTTCTTAATATGCCTGCAGGATGGAGCTATGAAGATAAAGCATTAATAGAACACAATGAGGAAAACTCACCCCAGGTCTTCCACAGGTTGTCATATGAAATGCAGCTGATATATTCTTTACCTGTCACATTAATGTCATCGTCCTCTCTGGAGCTCTTGTCCTTGCCCCTTTTCTTTCCCATTTTACCTATGCACAATTAGAGAGAAATGGAAGTAACGCCAGCTTGGACTAATAGCTATATCAAATTATACGGCTGCTTAAAAATATTTAGTGCCTGTACTGTCAGTGCCAGAAGAGTAAAAGTAAGTCATGTCAGGTTAATCTCCGTGACCATCCGCATGGTCAGGTCAATTTACTGTCACAGTCGAAGCCTAAAACCTTCACGGTTTTCACTTTCGTTTAATCTGTGTGGATGAAATATGCTGACATATTTAACATGGTTTACTGACTCCAGCCGTAAAATGAAAACCTTCGGGTAAGAAAAGCGGTCTATAAAGTTTCAAATTCGCAAAAATCACTTCGGTGATTTGACCCAAAAACCAAAGCTTACAGATGCAGATAACATGGGAACAAAACGCGATGGTGCCACAGTCTCAGCTGCTCGGCTTGGGGTTTCCTGTGTGCGTCGTTTGAAACAGTCCGAGTTGCAACAAGCCTTAGTTTCTTGCTAGGGCTAAGTTAAGGCAACAGTGATATGACTATTGAAGTTGTCCATATGTTTAATTAGAGTGCATGTCCAGCTTTCTATATATAGCATATACGAATATATGTTATTATTTTTTCAGACTTTACGAGTTGTTCAATTTTAGTGAAACATGAAAAGCAACTTGTCATTTGCTAGCGTTAGCCGAAATGATAGGTGGCAAAATGCTCACTGAGACTGTAGACAGAGAGCAGTATTAAAACTGTTTTTTATGTATAGGTGAAGATCGAGTGAAGATTTGGTTTGTCTTTATCAGCATGTCTTACTTGGAGTGGGCTGAGTCTCAGCTTGCAGAGCTAGAGCTGCTGAGCAGTATGTTTCCCACCCAGGAGGAATTGGAGGTCACAGACCAGGTGGCACTAGCTGAACTGAGGGCCTACGTAGAGGGTTCAGCTCCAAGAGACAGCCCTCCTTCCTCCAGACCCCATTTTCTCATCAAACAGAAGCTGGACACGGGAAGCACGGAGATGGTAGATGAATAAGACTGTCATGATATATCGCTGTGATTTAAGTGTCGTAAAACAATTGTTTTTGTCCTTTTTTTTAAAATTATTATTATTACTCCACTCAGACGGATGTCATTCTGTCCTGTGCGTATACATCTGAATATCCCAGTGTGTTACCAGAGATCACAATCCGGTAAGCCATTTTCACTTTGACGTGTGTGATGGAAATTTTTAACATGAGTCTGAAGAAATAAAGAGTGAACAACCAAGTTGCCTTTATGTATTTTATTTCTTCCAAGAACATTCAGTCAGTCATACAGAATGTCATGCAGTCTGCAGAGTGACCAAGAAAAAGAGTGTCAGGTTTTGTATAACACCTGTCAGCTATCAGCCCATTAGTTGGAACCGATCACAGAAGTGTCTTAGGTATGTGATCTTCATAGGTATCTTTCAGATAGGTGTCTGGGCCCAGACAGCTAAGCTGTGTAGGCAACAGGCTGTGTGTGTCTATCAGTAGAGATTGTGTGCGTATAGATGTGTTTAGGAACTGTGTGTGTGTGTGTGTGTGTGTTGTGTCTGGGGGGAAAGCGAACAGTCTGGGAGGAATAAAAACACAAAGCTAAAGTACAAATACATAGTATTATTTTCCATTTACCCTTCACCTAAGACTAAACTGTGACCTTGTCACAGAAGTATATTGAATAAAAGAACAAAAGCACATAGCCCAATAATTTACATTACATGTGTGGTGAAGGTGTTTAGCTCTTCACGTCTGCAAAACAGTAACTAGTTCACTTATTTTGTAAAAACTATAAAATGTGCACATATACCAGCCACTTTATTAGGTACACCTGTATGCAATTCAGTGCAACACTTCCACCTTAAGATCTGTTTATGAAGCTCAGAATGTGCCGGGTTTTGGTGAAATTGTCAAGAGTATACATTCAATTACATGTTTATTATTGAGGCCATAGTTAAAGGTGGTGTTCTACTGGACTACCTTATATTTAGATGTGTCTATATTTTTGTCCTCCTGGTAACATACATGAGAGGGTCAGAATATTAGGAACACTTTTGAATATAATGTATGTGATTTTATGGAATTATTAAGCCACAAATATAATTGATCTGTGTAAGGATGACATGTGTTCACCTCTATTCATGGCTAGTGAGCATTGCAGTCTGGGAGGATAAGTTACAGTCTCTTCCTGTACGCTTTAATCAGGTAGCCAGTAACTGACACAGACCACATCCATCACCTTCATAATCCTGAGAAAGATTTAGTAGAGAAGAGATGATGCTTTTGAAACATGTTATACTGGGGGTAGTTATTCATTTTAATTAGTAAGCCTGTTAACCCCCTGAAGATTTGTTATAGTTATTTTGTTCTATATCATAGTGCAAATGTTAGCTACTTTAAAATTCCTGTTGGAGGTTTTTGCCATCAAGGATGAACACTTCCATATCAAAGTGGCCTTGAATCTTCCCTAATTCCTTCTTACAGCATATTTTGTTTGTGCCATAGGTGTGCCAGTCTCAACAGGGCCCAGCAGACACAGCTCCATGCAGATCTCAGTGCATACCTTATAGGAAACTTCCAGGGGGAAGTATGTGTGCTCTCTGCAGTGAATTGGGTGAAAGAAAATCTGCACCTCTTCATCAATAGGAGCTTGTCAACAGCACCGGCTCCTAAGAAAGAGTTTGCCTCTCCACGGTCACGGTCACAGGAAGTGTTCAGCCGACTGTGGATCTACAGTCACCACATCTACAACAAGGCAAAGAGGAAGAACATCTTGGAGTGGTCCAAGGAGTTGGGCCTGTCAGGATTTAGCATGCCTGGGAAGCCTGGTATTGTGTGTGTTGAAGGTTCTCAGTCTGCCTGCGAGGAGTTCTGGTCCAGGTACCTTGAGTGTTGTTATTTTTAGCAGCTGATGTTACAGCCAGGAGCCCACTGAGGTGCAAGGTTTATTATTTTTAAAAAACATTTTCCCATTTCACAGAGTGAAGGTTCTGACATGGAAGAAGATCATGATTCGACATAGAGAGGATATTCCCCTTGATCATCAGGGCGAGGACAGCAGGAACGTTGAAAGTATTGACTGCCTGCGCAAATTCTCAGGCTTTGAAGAAGCAGTGTTTGACCCCCATGGGAACAGAGGTAATCACATGGACCTTGGGCAGCTCTACCAGTTCTTAAATGAGAAAGGCTGTTGTGACGTCTTTCAGATATATTTTGGCATTGAAGGAAGGTAGTGGTCAGACCTAGGGGGGTAAACAGGTATTTGACTGGTGCCCTGTCACTAAAGTAACCTCTCCTGAAAAATTCTGTAAATCTTGCACATTCATTACTGTTTTAGTTTTTTGTTTGTTTGTTTCACAGGCAGGCACGCATATGAACTGTGACCACATGATCACATGTGCCTGATGAACTGAAATAAATGAACTATGTTTTATGGATTTTGTATAGCTGTGGCCTGTGGGAAATCACGGGGATAAAAGAAAGAACATATTTGCAATTTGAGTTCTCACTTTTTTTTCTAGCTAATGGGCATGTTTTTCAAAAAGAAGCATTAAAAAAGTATTTGTCAGAGAGTTTTCTCAAGGACTTTAATTATATTTGCAGTTTTAATATACCTCCATGTGACACAGATCACACCTTGCCCTGGGTGTTTCTTTCCTCAAATGGCACCTTGGTGTATTACTACCAGGGTATTATAGGATTTTCGGGTCTGATACCACGTTAATTTGGATAACATAGACAACACTATGCTAGATATCTGTTTATGAAATCTGTTGATTTTCTTCTTATGAATAATGGAAAGTCTTTCTCCAATTTTCTTTGACTGATTAGTTGTTAGATAAATGGCAATTAAAATGTGAAGTTACTGGACATTATTCTTACTTTTAAATCCTTAAGACTGAGATGGAAATTTTAAAAATATTCATGCAGATTTGTATGTAGAGTTTGTCTAGTTTGTGGTATAAGGCGATTGTATTAAGTATATGATATGCATGGCTATTTTATAAGTGAGCAAAATGCACAAATTACATGCAGTAAGCAGTCATATACTGTGTATTTTGATGGTTTTGACTGACGACTTGGTGAAGTCACTGATGAAAGGAAAGTCAGACAACTTGAAGACAAAACAAACTTAAGTATCTACAGGCATCTGGATTGGATTTTGTTGCAAACTTGCTTGGTCTACACTGCCCAGCAGCCAGCAGATGGTAGCATATTATAATTAAATTTTGAAAATATGGCGACCTGAGATGTCATCTGTTATTTCAAGATGTTAACCTGCTAACAAATACAGTGCATCCAAAAACAAATGTATTCATCTACAAAACCAAACAATAGTACATTGTTTAAACAATCTTAGCTGTTATTTGGATCAAATATGAATACTGTTGATTATATATATATATATAACTGTCATTAAGCAGCCATGCAGATCAATATGCTATAATAAGTGTACAATGTAAAAAGGTAGGGTGGTTTATATGTGTGGTTCTGTATGTTTCACAACAGCAAGGTGTTTGTTTAAAACTCAAACAGCCCATAATCTTCTGCATTGTTTCATTTGTGCTTACTTTTAACAAATCTTCCTTCTACTACATAGCCAGAATTGATTCAGCTAAAATTGGTTTTATTTGATCATGTTTACATCTAACAGGGATATAGCACATCTATAGACGTCTGACTGACAGATTCGTCACTGTAGTAGGGTTGTAACAGCAGAATATGGTATAAATAGTTCAAAGAATTCCTTTCAAAAGCCCAGATTAAATAAAGATAAACCAAACACTAAAGATTTCTAAATACAAATGTTTACCCCAAATGAATCAATAATTTGGTTAATATTTGTAGATACATTAGGGCTCTTATTCAATTAGTATTTATGCTGTAGTTTCACGTCTGTTGAGATTAGCTGGACATTGGTCAATCTATTAATTAAGACGCCAAACAAAATACCTGCTTTATACATTTAAAAATCACCTGCCATGAGTTAATGTAATGGCTTACATTATTCCATAATAGATTTAATATAGCAATGACCATTGCGCGATACATCATACGTGCATGACCAGTACGTATGACTTGCCAACTTTTGAAATAAACCAGTTTTTAAAGACTTTTTCCAATATAGACAAAATTGTTTTTACTCTACACCTATAATTTTTCATTCCATGCACAGATGATTTTCAAGATGCTTTATTGATTTTTCTCTTTCATTCTTTCTGGTGAGTCCCCTCAATCTTTCACTACCATAGCTATTCAACAAAGTATATACTGAACATCAGACTAGATGGACAGAAAAACCTTCAGGTCCTAATGTCCTCTTCCTTCAGTCTGTGAATAAGTGAACTGATGAGTAGCATTTATGATGTTCCAGTGTATGACCCTGACATCCCAAAAAGCCACAGTGAATTTGTATCTTGAGGTATGACTATGAATAGCCAAGTGGAACACTGGAGCATAGTCATTGCCAACTGGTCCCTCCATTAGAGGGTTATTGCTGAAATCTACCTGCCAGATGTGACCATGGTTGTTTCTCGGGAGTTTTAACAATACATATCTTAGGCAATGGAACACTATTGACTTTACAATTACAGTACAGGTCATAACATTACTTCTGGTCAATAGATGTCACTAACACTACAAAAGGTTAATCTGGTTACAAATTGTTTGTACTGAAAGACTGTCTGAAATCTATGATCCAATGACATCACCTTCCCTGGTAAAGGTTTTGACAGGTTTGGCATCATTCCTTATTGCTTGGTGTTACGGAAATGTGATTATCTGTACTTGGCCAGTCAAGAACATTTAAGCTTCTGGATGTTTGGATTACTGTCCTCCTGCCATACAAGATATTGATTCGGTCATTTTATTCAGCCTTGTCATGTCACAAGATGCATCAGAAACTGGGTGGCTTACCACCTCCACTTTCCAATTTCCTGGGGAAAACCTAATACAAATATCAACACTCTTAAAGCTGAAAGTCATATCAAGTATATCATTTCATTTCTGGAGTACAAAACAAAACAATGGGGAATGTCATTGTCAGTCTCCTTCAACTTACAGACTGCACTGTATACTTATTCACTAATTACACTGCTTTTTTTAATCAACTTTTTATTACCACATTAACTAACATAACAAACAGACACATATACAAAAGCATTACAATCAATCCATACCCATACTCCCAATCCTGCTAGCAACCCAACATTCCTTGCAATTGGCCATAACAGATCAAAAAAAGGAAGAAAAGAAAAATAGTTTGAATTACTTAATAATAATCCTATAAGATAGCACTATCTCATAAGATAATGCTTAGGGCTACACCCCATGGGATCCCATATGTCCGCATTGACAACCTGAGCTGAGGGTAAAAGAAAAATGACGTTCTAGGCCATATCACGCGCAGAACATAAGTCGTTAAGTGATCTCATTCCATTATTGTTCCCTGTGATAAGTGTTGAGACCTTTAGAAGACCATTGTGGAGACTGAAAGGGGGATTCTCATGTGATAAGACTAAAATCAATAAAGTGCTATGAGTATGCCATACCCAGAGGTCTGGGTATAATTTTCTACTAGTTGCCATGTTCATAGTAAAAAAGATGTAATTGGTCCCAGCTGATGCTTAGCAAGTTTAGAAGGCAAGGCAGAATAAACAAGGTCCTGTAACCAATGAGAATATGCTATGTTCTCCTCTGTTGGTCTCCATGAGACCTGAGCCTTAGGGTCAAACCCTGCTGACACAGGACACAACCATTACTTTTACTTCTCTACAATGTTGCTAGCTCAATACGTGGTTGTTTACCACCCCACACAAACTTAGAAATTTCGTAATCTAATTTGTCCCAAAAGCCACTTCAAGGAGGAAGGGGTATCAGCTGGGGTGAATGAATGAATGAATAAATAAATACATTTACCCTGGGGAGAACATCCATTTCAATTATGGAAATTTAGGCTGACAACGAGTAAGCTAATTTTGTCCATCTATTCACAGCTTCTTTTTTTTTCTACTTATCTTAAGATGCTTTGAAAGTTTTTCATGGAAAAGGATTGGACAGAGGGATAAATGTCAACACCTAAATACCACTGGAATATGAGATGGGAGTGCAGATGTGTTTAAGGATTAATAACTGGCATTAGTAGAGTCTTGGACCAACTGATCTTATATTCAGAGAGAGAACTATAACTACACTGCTTTATTGAAGTCTGATGATTATTCTGCCCACTTGGACACTATGTGCGTCAATATGACGACTCAGCAGATCAAGGTTCTGCAAGGAATATATGGAAATCTCTTGGGGGCTGTGCTATCTCAGGGTCCTCTGCAACTATTACATCATTTTGATAAAACTGCAGACACAAATTGGAGCAGGTAGCACAGGCTTGGGCAATGGTGGTGTTAATTCATCTCCTCTTACCAGCCTCAAAGTGTTTCATTGTTTGGTGACATATTAATACTTTAACATTATATGAAACTGGGGAACCAGATTGTACCTAAAAACTAAAGTTGTTGGTGGTTCATGGTGCATAATTTCATCTCGCCTTTAGACTTCCAGGGGTGACAATAAGGAACTTAATTGTGAAAGGACTAACGCAAAAAATATGACAGCTTCTAAACTCCACAGAAACTCCTGAACCCACTGGAATCTCCTGGTTCACATCATGAAACTCATAATGGACTGAGCTGTCAATCAAAACCCAAACAATTACCGTTGATCTAATGAGCCAGCCTCTATAGTATAATAATCAAATATTCTGTACGTTTTTGGAATATTTCTTCCTCTAGAATGGTATATGATTCCATAGTCCTTTTTTATGACTAAAGGCAGCTATATATGCAGTATGCATATATGTCTTATAATTCAAAGTTCCCAGTGTGCTGTTTCTGAATCTTGTTGATGTTTGCCTTACATCATATTATTTCCTCCATATATGACTACATTTGAAGATGCATAGTAAATAGGATCTGTAGTTGGTGCAGAGTAAATAACTTGGCAAATGACTGCAGAAATCATCTGTTATCCCTTGTTCTTGAAGCTCATTTTGGCAACTGTGAAAATCGTTTTTTCATTCAACTTCATTCACACAAGATTTATTGTACTGGTATTTTTCTTTTTTCATCATTTCAGACAATAACCCAATTCTGTAGGTCTATTGAACTGGTGATGCATATAATTGAATTAGTTTTGAACGTTATGGTGAGGTATTTCAACACAGGGATTTCATCATGTTTCTATGGCTGGCACTCTTTCACAGAGCTAAGCTAATATAAATAGTACTGTTTTGAATTACTTGAAGCTGCAAACACTGAGGATTTTGAGAGAATTATGATGAAGAGTTTCCAAACTTATGCTTCGAAATCTTCACAGTATTTACAAAGCTGTACACCACAAAAGCTTTATCCTAAATTGTTCTGTGCCTAATGTGAACAATATTTATTGTTGTTGCAAATAATAGAAGTAACCATACAGGCTCTACCTGGATAAGCATTTATTAAGTTGTATCTTTGTTAGATGTAGCACAGTTGTACTCTACTCCCCAACAAGTTATTCTGGAGCATTAGTTGTACAATAAATGTGGCGAAATATGCAAATAATTATGGT
>NW_018128010.1:246798-262959 GCF_001952655.1 Monopterus albus | reverse complement strand
GTGTAGGCTTTCAATTTATCTTCACACGATACTCTAAAATTCCATAACACATGCACACAAGCATATGTAAAGCCACAGTATATAACTTAAGGTATCACTAGCATGAAACTCCGAAACAACCCACTTTGCTCCACCTAGCACTTCCTCTCCCTGCTCCACTATGCTCTACTATGATCTGCTACACTCTGCACAGCTCTTCAGATATTTGTCCTCATGAAATTACAATAGTTAAGAGTGCAACAAAACACTGATCAAGCAGAAATAGTAGAAAATCTGATTTGTTAGAGAGGGTGAATCCCCTCAAATCCTTTTAGAAGCTAATATCTCTGCACTGCTGCCAGTGCTGTTCAATGAGTCTGGGTCACAGGTGGCTTTGACAGCACCTCTCCACATTAAGACAAGTTTTAGAGCATACAGTATTTCTACAACAAAAATAAGTTGACTAATGTATTAATTCAGTGGATTAAAAGTATGAGAAAATGTACGCGTTTGAAGTCCGGCATCATAGTGTCACAAGTGCTGCTCAACAAAACTCTGTTTCACAGCATATTAGTCTATTAATATGCTATGTATTGCATTACCATTTTCAATTCAGTCAAAGTAAACTCAATAATCAAAGCAATTAAAACACAATCACTTGTGTTTCCAAGTGCTATGTGGAAACTTGGCCTGGTAGTTCTTTGGGATTCTGGACCTTCTCTCCTGATGACCTCTCAAGGTGAACTCTTGTATGGCTATTCATCCCATGAATACTAAATATGGTTGAGTTAAATACTTTCTCTCTTCTCACTACTATTTAATCAGTTGTCTTACTGAGCTGTCTGTCTGGGGTAATCCCTGAGGCTCACCATCACACACAGTCAGCATCATAAAGACAACTGGTATGCTGCTCTGGAAGTATTCAAGCCTGAGCTTTTTCTCCAAGAAGGAGAACCCAAACATCCTCCAAAGAAGCCAGAAACAGGACACCTAACTAAGGCCAATGACTGGAAGATGCTGGTGGATATTGGCAAACAATTGTTCTTTCCACTAGAAATTGCTTCCACCAGCCTTAGGCCTGATCTAGTACTCTGGTCCCCATCACTGAAGATCACTTACATCACTGAACTCACAGTCCCATGGGAGGACCTTGCCGAGGAGTCCAGTGAGCGTAAGAGACTACAGTATGAAGACCTGGCAGCAGATGCAAAACAAAGGTTCTGGAATGTCAAATTTGATGTGGGTTGCAGAAATTTCATCGATTTTCCATCATCAAACTGCTGAGGGATCTGGGACTCCACAGACCATCAGAGGTGGCTGACAGAAGTAGTCAGTGGATATGGTTCAAGTGGAAAGACTCAACAACAAGATGAATCTCAGAAACAAGTGGTTATGGGACACAAGTTCACGTTTGAACACCCTTTAGCTCTCCCAAACTAAATGATATCATATAGGCTTTTTACAAGGACAGAATTGAAAGGAATGTTATATTTATGTTGTAAACAAATAAAATAAGCATTCTTTTCCTTTTATGGCCCAAAATTGCTTGTAGTAGTTTCAGTAGATAATATATACAAAAATGATTAATTACTTGAATCACTATGCAAATATGAATGTAGCTCTACTACCACCAAGCTACTGCAAAATATAGTTAAGATACTAGTTTAATTACATGTAGTTCACTACTGGCCAACATTGATTACTATACAAATTTTAAAAACACAGAATACTATATCCCATATGCAAGCACCTACAAGATCTTGTGATGGGCAGCACAACACTAATGTAACTGACGAAATAAAGGTTGACACAGAGGGGTTCTCAAGTGGGCACTGTCCTTCCTGGATGTTCTGTTAATAAGCCCATAACATTTTTGGAGGTCTCAACAGTACATTCTTGCTTCTCAGAAATAGTCCTCGTCTGCTATTTTGGTGCCCAGCAGGGGTCTTGGCTCTTTATCCAAAGCCACTGGCTGCTTCTCTTTACTGTCTCCAATACAGTTTTGATGGCAGAACGCAGGCTCTGGTCTTTGATTCTCAAATGTCTGAGCAATTTGATGGCAGATGTTGCCACGAAACCTCTACACCCTACCCCTAGAAGGTGGACTTTAGTGTTCCAGCCACAATTTTATGCTTCAGAGGCTAACATGACATAGTTTAGGTGTTTCTACATGTAAGCCTCATCCACTGAATTCCCTTAGGGTATAGTGAGCTTGATTATGAAAATTGTTTTTAAAGAAGGGGACCAGAGCACTAAATCAGCCTTCAGGCATTTGTAGCAATTTCTGGAGGGAATACGAGTTGCCAACCAGTGTCTACCAACATCTTCTCCTTCTGAGGCTGATCACAGCTGGCATCTCTCTAATAGCATGGAGCTGCTGTTGATGACCTTAACCCCTTTATAAAACAAATGTAATTGTTCATGGGGGTTAGAGACTGCTGGTGATAAGGAGTTGGTGGCAGATCATTTGTTTTCCATGGTGGAGGAAAGGGTCTTGGGTAAGGCTAACTCTGAGGGAGGAAGGCATGGACCACAGGGTACACCCATGATCTTCACCTAGCCATTGATGGTGATTAATTGGTGCTGGGGGGGATATCAAATATGCCCATCCTTCCAGCTAATCCCCCTCCTCTCTATACTGTCATATAGTGTCCATTGCCCTACTGGTTGCCAATGGAGATCACCTTAGCCCACCTTGCAACCTCTTCTTGATGAAGCATTTCTTCCACCACCATCTTTATTAGTTCTAGTACTGTGGCCTTATACCAAGCTGGGTGGCTAGCTGTTAAACAAAAACCTCCTCTTCCTTGCTGAACATATGCCATAATGTCCACATATCTGAGAGCTGCTGTTGCCTCCTCCAGTGCTTTGGCCGGTCTTCAGCTGCCAGGGTTGATGCATTATTACTCATCAATAGTGTCATCTGGAGCCTTAATTTGCACACATGAACTCCTTTGTGGGACTGGTGAGGGGCAGCTCGAGGATACCATCCATATAAAGCATCGTGGAACTCCAAGCCATTTTTTGATGTAGCCTGTGATTCCTCTTTCCAATTTTTCCACAGTTGAAAGTGGGACCTCATAGACTGTAAGGTGCCACATCACCTGGGGTAAGAACCCAAACTACAAGCACCAGGTCGTTAATTTCCCAGGCAAGGGAGGTACAATGATTTAGTGGCACACTATCTTTCCTAAAAATAGCGGCTTGTTTTACACTCATTAAATGGCTTATTATCCATTTAGCCACTAGCATGTTTCTTGCATACTCAACAACATATTTCCTGTGTGACTATACATCATTTCCGGTGTTTCCATTAGAAGCGCATTAGTTGTAAATAGCAGTCCCCACCAGGATAAATGGAAAACATCATTTAAAAACTTACAGAACCTTAATAGACTTAATGGCTACCAAATCATCATTGGGAAAAAAACATCAAAATGATAAATTACAGTAATTTCTAAGGATAAACACTTTAATTTCATCTCTGTTATCAAACTACTGCTAAGATTTTCTATAGCTGTCATTTTACTGGAGGAACATCAGTCTTCCACTCACTAATATTCCAGCTTTAATTAAGTCCCTGGTGAGTTCCTTGGAAGAATCTCAAGTGCTCAAACCCAAACAGATGGCATGTTATTTATTGCATACCTTATGCCACAGGTACTAGCTTTTTTCCCCAGAAGACTACCCAAGACAAGGCTTCCCTTTATGTACTCTCCTGTGTTCGCATGGTTCAAAATTCAGCAAAACAATACAGAAGCATTTGTTTAATTAGATCTATAAATACAATATAAAATAAATCAAATGGCAGACAGACATTCCAGGGCAGGCTATTTAGAGATGCACAGAGAATGTGAGGCAGTGTAGATGAATGAGTTTAAAATACACTGGGTAGCCCTGTTTCAGTCATCAATTCACTGTGGCCTGATTTGAAAAGCAGAACCACTACCTCAAAGAGTGGAAGCCCTCATGCAGCAAACAAGGGAATTGTATCTGACTGTACACATTCATCTAGACTAATGGCATGGTGATGCATCCAGTGGGATACACAAGCTCATGTTCTTTGTTCCAGATCATTTAACTCTTTACTTCCAGTCAGCCCTGTCACAAGTGGAAGTATGAATGATCTATTTAATCTCATCAGATATGATTAGGCAAAACACATCTCAAGATAATACCCTCTGATTCACCAACAATACAGATGAGGCGTAAATGTTACAGATATAAGTCAAAGGGGGCTACAGGAGGCTCAGCTGTGCTACACCTGTAGCTTTACATAAAAATTGCTTTTTGAACATATAGTAAAGTAAGTAAGGTTTAGCCAGTCTAGCTGTGGACATAATTCTTTATATTGCTGAAGTGTGCCTGTAGTTGGCATCATGAGATTTTTTTCCTCCAGTGACTCATTTTCCAAGGTAGCATGCCGTTATTACTCTGCCCAACTCTCTATTAGAATGAACTGTCAATCAAAGACAAATCCATATACCCAAATAATGCAACCTCAGGCTTCTAGGGGGACTGATAACAGACTCGAAACACAAAATTCCAAAAATGAAAAGGAGGACACTGGAAAAATTATGAATTTCATCTTCCACTGTCTGCTCGTTGCACCTCATCTTTGGGTGCAGAGCAATGATTACGAGTAAACTTCTAAAATATTTGTCCTGCCTGGTAGGCAATATGGAAGATGACAATATTAAAAAAAAAAAACACACACAACACACACACATACAGAGCGGAGTGTTTTTCCCTGTTGGGAATATTGTGATTAATGTTATCAGTAAATACAGTATTGACAAATCATTGGGCTACTTCATAGTATCACTAATACCTATTAAATCTGCAATTAAAAACATGACCAAGAGGACAAACATTTCTTCATCTCTTCTGTTAAGCATACTTGCATTTGCTTTGCAATCATGCTCCATCTTTGAAATCCTTTGATCCTTTTACTTACTTAGCAAATTGCCCAGTGAATTACACACTGCAATTTACATACTTAGATAGTGAAAAGATGTGGAATTACTGCTATTTCTGCATAAACCCTTGTGCTGTTAATCCAAAGGAAGAACCACTATTTGTGTCAGGGTTGGAGGGCTGCTCATGCTCAGTCTTGCTATGGCTCCTCCACTTGTCACTAATCTACAGCAGGACTGCCAGATGAAAATCTGGTTACTGTATTAAAAAAAAACTTTACTTTTCTACTTAATTCCTGTTGAGACTACACAAAAGGCAAAAACGTATGAAGTAGCGCATCCAGTCCCATACCAAGTAACTAACTATTAGCTCAAGAATTTGACACTGTAGAATTGTGCTGTACACTGAACATGTTTAAGTGTAATAATGTTTTTTAAGATATCAATTTGTCCCTGAAGGACTTTGTCAGAGACTTCTGTTCAGCTATGATAAGAGCTTATTGTGAGCTGGAGGACTGATATGGACCCTGCCTGCAGGGTACAGTGGGGATCAGTTTCTTTGGTTTAGTAAGACTTACAAGGCCTCTTCAGAGGTCATGCTGTGATTGTTATGTTGCCCAGGGTATGGTTCTCACATTTCAAGGGTAAAGAGAAAAATCCATTTTCCAACTCACTGTTTACGATTGTACATGAGTGTTTCCCCCTTCAGTATCCAATTACTAAATTATGATAGATTGTTAGCATTATTTTCTGCCAGGCATTATTCAAGACAGTCTCACTTTACATAATTCAACGGAGCACTGAGCTTTTAATAATGTGAAGGAGTATGATAGTGGGAGCTGATGTTTATTTGAACAGGCTGGGCTTTTGGTGGTAATGATTATGAAGTGAGCATTGGGACCCATCTCTGAGAGAAGAGAGGGGGAGTGAGCAGGCAGATGGTTTGCCGGACAGTGTGCTTATAATGGCAACATTAGCTTGAAAGCAACATTATGCTCAAGGTCAATGGGAGCTGAAGAATGGAGGTTCATAATGACTCGGGTCCCATGTCCTGGAACAAGATCTCCCTTTGCTCAGCTCATATTAAATATCTTGACATCCTTAATCTGCATGGGGCTATTAGATCCATCCTCAAATTTCCAAAGGTTCGTCTGTGTCAGTGAAGCACTGATAATGGGCCATAAAAGGGTGCTCTCTTTTATTTTTGTAAATTGCTAGGCTTTAATTTACATGGCCATCAAGGCCACTCTTGTATGGAAAATATTACAATTAGCAATTGCTTGAATCAAATGTAAGTTAGATGAAGTGTAGTTGTTCCAGTGCTAGTCTACAGACCATTACACTTCATGTCCATACATTTGGCTTTGTTTAGATAATATGAATATTATGCACATCATGTTCTTCAAATACTTGCATTTTGATTTTTCCCATATGTCCCTCATATATCCACTGTGCAGTCATAATCACACTATGTGGTTTTGTATAGACCGCATTATTTTTATGCTAGCTAATATTCATCAACAAATGATAGTAATACATGTACCATTCTATAACTCAGTGCTCCATGCCTCTTCCATAGTTCACAGCAATACAAAGGGAACATCTGCATACTTTTAACTCCACAATGATTCAACTCTATTTTTTTTACTGCTTTTTTCTTTTCCCCCATTATTGCAATTTTCTTTTCAAACTTCCCAATAGGGATCAATAAAGTTTCATCTTAGATGTTACTATTTCACTTCCAGTTAAAGCTGTCAGCTACATCCCAACATCCCTGACCATGATGTCAGTTCCCGAAGTGGTTCACCTTCTGTTTTCCCTACCCAGCCGGCTTCCTCTGTCTACTGTAGTTTGTTCAAACAAGAGCAACAGCAGCCTGCTGTGCTGACATCTGCAGGTAGTTTCATAAAGCCATTTCAAGCATATTGAACTCAGCTCCAGTGGGACAGGAAAAGAATTCAGGCAGACTCAAGTCTTCCTTTTGTCACCCTCTATTAATGCCCAAATCATGAGCAGAACTGAGAGCCTCGGGCAATATTCCTGAGGACCTTCATGGTTTTTTAATCCTTCTACAGGTTTGCATATACTATTAATACTACTCAACAATTGCAATAAATAACAGTTACCATGCAGCTTTGATCACTATGCTGACTATCAACCCATGCTCCCTTTTATTTAACTGTGCAGTAGATGTTGAACTGATATCATGACTGTGCTATAGATCTGTATTTCATGAACACAAAGCACTACTCCACGGTGCGTTGCAAAGTACAAACCTAGTCACAGCAAAATGTCAGTTTTCAGGTTGTTCATATTTTAATCTGCACTTTGTCTCTCTTTTTTCTTTACAGTGGCATAGTTGAAAAATGAATATTAAATACTGAGAAAAAACAAACTTCACACATCCCCCAGAAAAAGCAAATTAATTACAGCGATTAAAACTTTGTACAAAATGAGTTATTTATAGCATCATACTGAACTAACAAAATAACATGTATGAGCATTGGCAATGTGGTTCAATGTCTTTGATACAGTGAATATTTACAGTGAAGGGATGTTTGATTCACCAATGCCTCAACATGTCATTAGTACTGTTTGCAGCAAACTCAAAGGCCATAACGGTGATCCTTGTATTGTTTTTATGATAAGTTACAGAATTTAAAAATGGAAAAGTTCATGTCAGACAACTACTTTTGTAATAACAGCAATAATATCAATCAATATAGTATTATATAATAAATGTCAATCAATCATAATCATAAATACATATATTTTAACCAGATTTTTTAAAAGCAATTCATGAGAATCCCTGTGTGAAGAAATTTCTTTCAAAAATTTTAAAACAATCTCATCAAAGTGACGGCAACTGATGTGACCTGAAATTAAGAGCTAAATCTAGTGTTTTTTCCTTTTACTAAAATTGAATACTTACACATTATTTACATGCCTTCTGGCAAAACAACCTCTTCTTAGATAGATGGAAAAAATTAGGACTTGTAGAATACTTTAAATACTGTATATGCTAATATACAAACTGTAATGTGTCAGGGATTCCAAGATTTGACAATATTGTTCACCAATATGCACGTTAGCAAAGTATTTTACAGCAATATCCACCCATTGAGCATAGTTGTTCCATAAAATTCAACATAAATAATGAACCCCCACAAGGTTCCACTCATTCAGTTTGGATTTTACATCACTAACCAAAATTTAAGTTCATCATCCATGACTATTACTGTAGGTGTACTAAAATCTTCATCACATGTCTGACACCATCTCTCCATCTAGACTCAATTTGAATCCTGAGACAAGAAACAGTTGATGTGTTTTCCCTCTGTGTTATAGTCCTCAGACTTTGTGCTTTAATTTTCTGACTTCTCCTCTGTTGGTACAAATCAACAGTGTGAGCAAAAACTGAAATTAAATTAATGCAGGAATATACAGACAGTGCTAAAGGGGAGTTGATTTCATCTAGAGACAATCACATCGATTGTGCTTCTTCATTTTGTTTTGTCAAAGTGTCTGGTCTGTTTCTTGATATTTTAAAAACATGTGCAGTATGTGGTGGGTAAACTCCAGGCAACATCCAAGACCACAGTCCCTAAAAAGATTCTTCTGATGTTAATGCTTGACACCTTGATGGATTTAACATAGTCTATTCTGCTTTTAAAGCAAAACAGTTTGAAAAGCTAAGACTCGACTCTAGGCTGAATCAAAACACATTTCTGGTTGCTTCTGAATTTTAAAAAAATCTGCAAACAGTTGTATAACAGGTGAAATAGGAGAGAGAAAACAGGTTAATGGAAGCAATGAAAGAAATGCAGAAAAATATACAGCATTTAGGCACCATAAAACTTAAATGGAAGTAACTGAACTGTACATGGGGTACATTGATTGTAAAAGAAGATGGTCATATTGTTAGCAAATGCTTTAAAAACAAGCATATCCAAAAATGGGTATTCTGAAGAAGACAAAAGAATAATAAATAAAGCAAAACAGGTCTTGTAGTGACACTGAGGCAGTTTAAAATTGCATGTCTGCTAAGTTGTCATGAAAAGTAGGAAAAGAGTGACAGAAGTCTAAATGAAATACTCTTTCTTTTCCTCTGCATGCACATGGTTTCCTTCAGCGTTTATGATGGCTGTGTCCGCGTCAGGGGCGTCCTCTGCTCCTTTAGCCTCATGTGTTAGATATGTCCCTGGAGGCATACAGAACCACAGCAAGTTATCCACCTAGACGTATACTACAAGCAAGAATATTGTTATTAAAGGGTGCTCAGTGACCCATTTTACCTTTATGTCTGGCCAGATATCGTCCAAGAACTATTATCAAGCACAAGGTGATGAAGACCACTACAGCAACAACACCACCGATTAAAGCGTGGTCAGGTCCATGTTGTCCTAAAGCATTAGGATCTGAAAGAAGACACACAGAAAGAGAGGGACAGAGGGGAAAGTGGAGAAATAATGTTAGCAAATGCAAGATGCTGCACACTCATGCAGCATTATTTAACAGCAATGAAAATATTTATATTTGTAAACAAAGCACCACAGTCTCAAATGAGTTTCTGTCATATTTAAAGCAATTTGACATTGCTGCTTGGAAGTGCCTGAACTGAGGTACTGTATAAAGGAAGTAATTCACAACACAATTAAAAAAAATGTGGCATTAGCAGCAGCAGCATGCTGCAGGAACACTGACTTCTAGTTTTGGGATTTTTGCCAAAGCCTCTACATACACTATAGCTTTTGTGTTTTCTGCTGCTGAGGATCAGGACTGTTTCTTTTAAATAGGTGTTATTTAACATGAGGAGACCTCCAGGCAGAATGTTTCAGGAGCATGCCTTTATGACTGTCCTGTAATAAACTGTAAGTGGCTGTGTCCTCACCTCCCATGCTCTCATTATCACAAGCTGATGAATTGCTATGGCTTGTACTAAGGTTTGCAAAGTGACCCTGGGAAATGAAGGTGAGGATGTGTTTATAAACCTTGTTATAGACCTCTGTTAACGAAATGCAACCCTAATTTTCAGCAACCCAACATAAAACAAAAAAGAAAAGAATACATGCAGTTAATTTAACTCCATGCACCACCACGGCATGTTAGACTTTGGTACAACAGTTGAATTAACTGAATTCTGGTTACATGTTGATGGTTATAATGATCTGTACACATGATTCCACTGTCAACAAGAAGCATAAGCAATGTTTAGACCACATTCAGCTGGTCTACACTGTTCACAAGAATGAGACTGAAATGAATACCTCTTGCTGCACTGCAGTTGAGCTTGTAATATAAACACAACTTGCTAACTATGCTAATGCTAAATTGCTCCAACTACATTCTGCTACTGTATGCATGTAGATTAAAATAAATGAACTTAGAAAAATATGGTAACAGACATATTTCTCAAAAACTATGACATCAGAAATGTGAAAGAGTTCACATAAGGAATTTTGGATGTTCCCTTCCATTTCTGCTGTAATCACATGATCTGACATCAAATGTCTCCAGATACAGTCTCCAGCCAAGCTCCACTCAGATATAGCCATTTATTTCATTAGTACAGAGACTAACCAAACCAGAAGCATATTGTGTGATGACGTATGCAGCCAGTGATGTGGCTAGAGAGGAAGCAGCTGGCGTCAGGGAGCATCATGCATGATGATGATTTGACTCATGCTGAGTGGAGTCCGTAATGTGTCCTGACCCAGATCCAGATCCAGCATCACACACTACTAATCTGGCTTGCAATGATAATCTAGTGGGATATTTACCTGTTGTAGGCCCTGGGAAGTCTTTGGCTGTTGCCATGGTTGCAGACAGTGACAGCAGTAAGGGAAGACGAGGGGAACAACAGTGTGATAAAAAAAGTGACCATAAAGTTCAAAGGAAACATGAGAAATCAGCACGGGCTGGATTTTAGTTTTTACTTGTGGACTTGACAGCATGCAGAAGTGATGCAATGCGAAGCCTGCCGTCAGAGCCAAATACATGCTCAACGGGAGTTACTGTAAATGGTGACTGGGAACGGGCACAAGAACCTAACTTTTTATGTCCAACTGTAAATGTACATCCTCAGTGGGTCACTTCACCTTAATTTACAAAGAAACATATTGTACACATGTAGTCAGGTTAATCTGTCTAATAATTTGTCTGAGGATTATGTCACTGTTAAGATTCTTTTACTGTAGTTTTTTTTTATTTCAAATTAAATTCCATTCACCATCATTGTTTTAGGGTAGAACCACGAATCTTAGTGGCAAATATCTCAAAACCTGGGCAAATGGAAACAAAACTATCAGCCTACAACACAAGAGGTTAACAAGAACATATGTTTTTGGACTTTGTGAAGATCAACCCTTTAATACTAAGGGCAAGAAAACCTCTTTAGGACTTTTTAACTATTTTAAAACATCCACCAGGGTATTCAACAACATATACTGGCCATTCTACGATCAAGGATTAGTAAGAGTGTAAAAATGTGACCAAATGACAAAGTTGCTTGGAACAGTAAAACTGTGGCTTTTATTGTGTGTTTTTTTCCTTCATTACTATGAGAGGCCAAGTCTTTACAGTTTAAAGGTACCCTGTGGACACTAGTAGTGCTACGAGGCAGTGTTTTTATTGTTGAGCTCCTGCTTTGTTTGTACTTTGCACATACTCAAGGATCCACATGCACAAGGATCCACATGCAGAAGCACAAAGTCATTGTGCTATACATTCTTGCTGTCTGCTCCAAGCTATTCCGCCGATCAACAATGCCAGTTAATAAGACAGTCAGCTAGTAAACATGGATGTAAACAATGCACAGTTTTAAATATTAAAACAAATTCTGCTTTGCAAATATTTTAGGAGAAAGGAAATGCATCCAAAATGTTTGCTTGACCTCAAGCATACACAAAGTTGTGTTTGCTGAGAAACACTGAATACAAACATAACCTCTGTTTATTTGCCAGAAAACTCCCCAGGGCACCTTTAATATTTGTGGGTTTATTATCAAAATGAAACACTTCCCAAATAGAATGAACTTTTATGTTTTCTCCATCACCACAATAAACCGGTTTCTACTGTTAGCATGTTCTACTTGTGGCTCAGTGTTGCAAAGTTATACTCAAAGCACTTTCAGCACGAAGAAAAGTGTAAACACTCATGTTTTCTACTGTCTGCTTCTACAAAAATGATAATTTACACAATGGTTCACAAACAATAATGATTTGCAACTTACTCTACAAGGTCTGCATATTGTCAGCTACCAATAATGAAACGCATCAACAACCATGCCAAAAATCCTGGTGAGGTAAAACTGATGTGTGAAAAAAATAAAGCAGAAAGGAGAGAAAGAACTAAACACACTACTGAGTTCATCCAGTAAAACAATGCTATTTTCTAGCTCAAAGCTTGGTTGTTAGTTCATCAATCATCCACTCTGTGTTCAGTGTCATGTTTGTGAGTGCACTGAGCATTGAGGCGGGGCCATGGAGGGGATGCAAGCGTACCTGCAAACGCATCTGTGACTGTTTATGTTTGAAGTGGGAATGTCAGCATTAGCAGACTGGAAGAATGGAGGCTAGAGAAAGAAGCAGGGGAGCTGGAGATGGAGGCGCTAAGGTGATGGCATCTGCTAAATGAAAACAGGAACAACGGGCAGCAAAAACAAGCCTTTCCTTAGGGAACAGGCTCAACATGAGAAAACTTAACAGCACAAATCAATTATTGCACGTGGCTGGAGTCGTGTGTTGATTCTAGTCTTTTACTTCAGTGAATACATTCAAAATAATGTAAATTGCACAAATGATAAGACACAAGAGTTGCATAAATGGTTTTGAAAATATCTCTGGGGGAAAAAGGATGAGTCATCTGCTTCTTGAGCATCTTATATCTGTTAAATTTTCAAGTGATTGATCACTGACTGATAAACAGATTGCACAGATAATGCACAATGTCATGCAGCATGCTTGATGAGGTGAAAATGTTCAATAAATGAGTGAAATGTGAAGTGTAAAAGGTAAAAGATTGGAGTGTAGCTTCACAATCAGACACACACAAACTACTATCTGTTACCATCTCCCTAACATCTCAAAGTAATTATCATATACAGTGTTTCCTCTCTTTATTTAATACAGTGTATTAAGGAGTATAACTGCTGACAATGATAAATTGCAGCGGAGTGATGACATTTATTGCTTCTCAGCTTCTCTGTCATTAGCAAATTAGGCGTAGAGGCTGAGATGATCCAAAGAGACACGGCAAGTGTTCGGCCAGACACAATGTAGCTCTGAAGAATGACTGTCATCATCAGTGGAAATGAGCCTGTCTCACACATCTTTTACTTGCTCGACTCAATTTTTCATCCTTTCCTTGTAGCCAGGACCTTTGTATTTAGTGGGAGAGGGCTGTTGAGGGTTATCAGTTTTGCTATTTCCTCAGGTAATCTCACAGAGAGTAAGAAACAGCTCCTTGGCACATACTGTAACTCTTAACAACCCAGGTTCCACAGATGTGAGTGGCTTTTCTTTGGCATAATGCAAAAACCTTGGCTGGCTGTGAAATATGAGGATTGAACTTATGGTCCAGCCCATGGTACCCAGATATAACAGGATGATATGGACTATATGGACTAGCCTGACATCCTTCTCCTGTTCTTGCTGAAAGAAGAGACTGAGATAACAAAAGCTGAAAGGACAAATGTGTCATCGTCTTTCATTTTTTTTTCCCAAGGAAGGGCTTTCTCTCCCCAAAAGCCTCTGCCTTTAAAACAGAACAAAGAAGCTGCTGTGCACTAACTGCTTGTGAGCTTGAATAAGTCCAGTGTCTGGGTTGTGATTAGTCGCTCCCAAACAAACTGCATTCTCATGTGTGACAGTTTAATTGGCAAAAAATGGAAACAGATAAATCCATGTTCAATTTTAAAATTCGGTTTTTGTATTTTTACTTGGCTGTATTTGATAAACGTTATAAACGTGCAGCAGAGGTCTTAATGATCCGTTTCCCGCACCGTGTTGTCTTTATTCTCTCAGCCCCTCCACTGTCTTGGGATTAACTTATCTCCCCTCCAGGCAGCACTCTGAAGCTAAGTTCTGCATCCTTAACACTTTTTTCCCCTGTTTCCTTACAGGAAGAGTCCAAAAGCTAAACCTGTATAGCGTCATGTACAGTGCATGGACATAAACTGAGTTATCCTGCACAGTGCACTTTACATCATAGCTAACAAGTTAGCTAACCAAAATGCTGTTGTGGGTCAGGAGCTAGAGCAGTTTATCATTTAATCACAGGGTTGGTGGTTTAATCTTAATGTGTGTAATGTGCTCTTGAACAGGACACTTAACCTGTAACCCTAATGTAGGCAAACTGTAAAGCTCTTTGTCTCACTAAGGTTGAAAGGTGCTATGTAAGAGCTGTCCATTTGTCATGTAATGAAACCTTAGAGATTTCCATATGTTTCTCTGTTGTACGGTTCCATTTGTTTCCTTTCATTTCAAAATCAAGTAGCTGAGTATTTTAACTTGCTTCAGTTGAATCATCCATCACACTGAACATCAGGTCTGCATTACTTATTGTCAATTAACTGACCTGATGAAGGATTTATTATAATTTCAAAGTGAAATGACTGCTTCAGATAGTACCAAGATACATGTTTTCTTATATCCCCATTCATTGTCTGTACTTGATTATCCTTCACAAAGTTGCCGGTGTCAGCTAATATTCATACAAATCAGTTACTAATGACAGCAGTTGTTTACCCAACAATCTAAGTGTCATACAAAGTTGAGATTTAAAGTGTCCCTTAAACATTATGATCAGCAGATTATCTGACAAAAATGCAGCATTTCCAAGAGATGTTGAACTTTGTGATGTTTCTGTATTAAGGTAGGTGGCTGTTACTGCTTTGTTGTTATGCTGACTTTGCGTCTTTACACTGAACACAAACCGCCTTTGAGTTAGCAAGCTGCAGACTAGCCTTTGCTGAAGTACCCACCGTATACAAAAAGTATATATTCAGCACTGCTGGTCCCCAGGTGATTGCTGGCCTCACAGCGATATGTGCCATTGTCTGTTTTGTTTAGCGTCGTGATGGTTAGTTCTCTGCCTTCCACAATCATACGCTCAATGTCTGGCAGCTCTCCTCCATCTTTAGACCACAGCACAGGTTCAGGTCTAGGAAAGAAAACGTAGACATTGCTTCAGATAAAATTATATTTTTATCCTGCTGCTTGTGATTTCTTAAATGCTAAGAAATAAACAGCAGAAATACTCTTGTAAAATGACATTCTGCAATGAAGAGTCACATTTCAAGTCAAATTTCTGCCTGTTTTCATGTTAGCAACTACTAAACTAAGATGTACTGTAAATTAATGCTAACTTACATTGGGTTGCCTATGGAAACGCACTCCAGTTTGAAGTACTGCCCTTCCTGTGGAATAATCAGTGAATGTGTGATCTCCAGATGGGGAGCATCTGTGAAAAAAAAAAATCCAATGCTATGATGGTACTGTGTGTTAGAGGCTTTGAAACTGACAAACTACAACAGTAGTTAGCTCTTCACCCATTGGGCAGCTCTTAGCTCTATCCCATACCCAGTTCTGCTTTAGTACTAATCCCTTACCTGCAAACTAACCCTACACTAATCCTGAGAAAATGCAAAGCTAAACCTGCAGTTATAAATGTAATCTCAGTCCTTCTATTTCTTCTCAATGCTAATCTTCCACCTAATCCAGCTTTGTCGGGTGTGTATGACTGCACTCACAGTGGACCTCCAGGACCTCGGTTGTCATGTAGGGGGTGGTCAGAGATACATGCTCCACGCTGCAGGTGTAGGCGACACTGTCGTCCCGTCTGTCCACTTCAAACTGGAGACTACTCCTCACTGTGAATGATTTTCCTGTAGCGTTCACCTCCTTAGTGCCTGCAGACAGTCAAACAGTGATCAGGGGTGCATTAAACTTAAGAATTACTGCTGTAATATTACCGGGAAAATGTTCCAGTTTTTGTGCAGGCACTTTATGCAAAAAATGATCTAAAACATGAGAAAGATGAAATTTTATTTCAAGATGTTGCTTTTCTGGCATAGACAGCTGCAGTGTTGTTGTTTTTCTCTGCATCTCCTTTGAGGGAGAGAATCCTTGGCTTTTGAAAGTCAAGTCAAAGTGGAGTGAATAGTGAGGGGAGAGCAGTATGAGTGTTGACTCGGTTGGACGGGTGTGTTTGCTCCTCCAGGACCATCTCTCATACATCCCAGTCAACACAAACAGGCACACTCTTT